>NW_012267458.1:1442266-1483227 GCF_000151885.1 Dipodomys ordii
TCCCGAGCAGCGGCAGCGGCTCCTCCCCGCTACTGCCCACCGACGTGCTGAGCCTGGACGAGGACGAGGACGACCTGGAGGTGTTCAGTAAGGTGAGGGCGCGTCCCGGCAAAGTTCCAGGGCGACTCCGGGAGTTGCCACCATTGCATCCGCGGCCCTCTGGGGTGTGCTCGGCCTCCGTTTGGGCCGAGGCTCCGGAGTAGAGGCCGAGAATGTCTCCTCTCCCCCCCCCCACTCTGCACCCCTCCCCCGGACCCCGCCCGGGCCATTGTCCCCTGGGCACCTCGGGTCTGCGTTGCCGCGGGGCCCGAAACCGCAGCCGCTCCCTCCTCTGCACTTTGACCTTTCGCTTGGCACAGCTCAGTCTCGGAGGAGTCTGGAAAGTTTGGATTGATTTTTTTTTCTTTTTATTCCTTCTCTGACACAGACTCCAACCGACAGCCCCCCCCCACTCCCCACCTTCACCCCCAAATTGGAAGGCGGGATTGAGGACTGGCCACTCCTCCCTGCCTTGCGCTCCCCTGCCAGTTTCTTTCCAGGCACTGCCAGTCTCCAACTCTGGGAGTACAGAGACATTGTTTTTGATTGTGTGGATGTGGATGTGGATGGGACAGTTTGGATCTCCAACTGGATCTCGAACCCAGTGGAAGCGAGGTGCCAGGAAAAGTGTCCTGGACTAGGGACAAAACAGAATCTCCTGCCTGGCAGACTTCAGTTCTCTCCATGGGCAGTAGCCAGCTTTAATTCCCCCCCACTCCCTTCCTTTTCCTCTGCACGTGTGAAGCCAGGGGCTCCCCCTAGTTTCTATTCTAGTTGGAGGAAAACTGACTTGGGAGGGGGTGTTGGTTAGGGGTAGACTTTTGGTGCGTGTGGATTGGGTAGCTGTAGTTTCTTCGAGGTTTCGGGGGGAAAAAGAAAAAGAAACTTGTCTCGTGGAGCCATGTGTCTAGAGGTTGCTGCTCTTAGAACTTGAGTTTCAGATCAGAGCATTGGTGTTAATTAATCACTAAGACCATAAATGTTGTCTGGTGAAGTGAAAGTACCGAATCTGTTTAACCACTGTCTATTCTGGAAGAGCCTGGAGAAGTTAGTGAACCAGCACATGCTCAACTCCCAACAAGTACATACAAACCAGTTCCCCGTTGCCCTCTTAGGCTTAAAGGTGGTCCTCTTACTGTCAGAAACTTTTTTTTTTTCTTTTCAGCCACTTTCCAATACATCTTTATTCCTAGAAGTCTTCCTGAAGTGAATGAGCAAGAAAGTTTGCTCAGTGCCAGGAAACCACCAGTAGAACTCAATGTATGCTGGGGGTGGGGGGTGGGGAGGGAGGTGGAAGAGTGTGTCTCACAACTTTGAGTCCTAAACTTCTCTATTTATTTTAATTGTAAGACCATGAAATGCTTTCATGTGTAGTTTTATAAGGTGAACAAGATCTTCTTATTGTTCACAACTGTTTTATGTTCAGGTCAAGAATGATTGACAATTAGTATACACATACATATGCACATACCTACATATATATATACATATATACACACATACATATTTTGTTCTCTTTTTTGTTAGTCATGGGCATGAACTAAGAACTGAGGCACTGTCTCTTAGTTTTGTTTGTTTGTTTTTGTTTTTGCTTAAGGCTAGCACTCTACCCCTAAGAGCCACAACACTTCTGGTTTTATGTTTCTGGTGGTTAATTGGAGATAAGACTCTCTTGGACTTTCCTGCCCCAGGCTAGCTTTGAACCTTAGTCCTCAGATCTCAGACTCCTGAGTAGGATTACAGGTGTGAGCCACTGGTGCCCAGCTCTCCTCTTTTTTTATATCACCTTTTAAGACTGTGAATGTATTCGTTTATAGTTATACACTGAGATTCCAACATGGGGCAGAAATGTGCATCACGCTCCGGTGTAATTGCTTAAACCAGTCCAGTGGTCTTTCCTCAGTTTCTGTCTGGCTCTGTGGTCGGAGGGAGGTGACACTGAGTTGCTGGAGTTCTAGATATTCTAAGTGGGAAGGAAATAACCAATCATACTCACAAGTGTTTCTGAGTAAGAATTTCTGGCCTGTTGCCTTAGGCTGTCTCAGATGAAGGCATCTCCATGGTTACTATCATTTGTTGAGATTTCTTTTCTCAGAGTATTCTTTTCCTTATAAAGGGAGCTTTCCAATCGGTATGAGCTTTGGGTTTACAGACTTGTACTGGATGTTGACCTCAAGTTAAGAATCATACTT
The DNA here is from genome assembly GCF_000151885.1 of Dipodomys ordii. Taxonomy (NCBI): domain Eukaryota; kingdom Metazoa; phylum Chordata; class Mammalia; order Rodentia; family Heteromyidae; genus Dipodomys; species Dipodomys ordii. Next base: position 1,444,498 of record NW_012267458.1, read on the forward strand.
CTGTAGAAATCCTAACGTAAGGTTATCGTGTCTTAGTGGTGAAAGTCCAAAAAGAACACCGGACAGTTTTTAAATGTATCCACCAAATTATCTTTCAGTGAGTTGAAAGTTTCTATTAACCATAGTTAGACAAGCAAATGTAAGCAAGTGAGTAAAAAGTATCAACCATTAGTCCTCGTTAGACAAGGAAAATTAAGGAAGTCTATGTGACTTTTTCTACTACTCCCTTCTTAGCCCGCTTTTTTCTCAAACTCGGCTGGTATCCAGCCTAACCTCGGATAATGTCTGCCAGTTAGGTAGGAAACATTCTGCCACCTCCCTGAAGTACTGAATGATTATATTCACATTTATGGTTACCTTATTCCGTTAGATGGTTTGTGATCATATAGTTGGTGCCCCTTCAAGAAACGTTTTAAAGAATAAAACTTGGACTTACTAGCATTTCCTTTTCTACCCACAGCACGTGGCAGACACACATCATTGAGTAAGTTGCTTCACTGAGTAGTATTTGAAAAAAAATTCAAGATTGTTCTCTTGCTAATCTAGGTGGCAAGATAGGCAAGAAACTATAAATGACAATAAAAATCAACAGGGATAGAAAATACAACAAAGTGGTGTTTTGAGTTTACAAATAATGCAATGATGAGAAAATGTAGCTAAGTCCGAAGAGACCACAGGGAATGTAGAGAATAGTGATTTAAAAGAATAAAAATAGATGTTCCCAGAAGAATATAACCAGTGTTACAAAATAAATTTTTAAAAAGGAAAAAAAAACTATATTAAAACTAAGGCAAAATGTGCCTGAGTTTGCAAAAAAAAATTAACTAGAGGAAAAAGGGCTAATTTCACTATCTTTAAAAGAAAAAGAAAAAAAACACTTCCTTTTTTGGGGGAAAATCATCTCCGACCATATGACCAACTTTTTTTTTTTTTGCCAGTCTTGAGGCTCGAACTCAGGGCCTCGGCACTGTCCCTGATTCTCTTTGTGCTCAAAGATAGAGCTCTACCACTTGAGCTACAGTACTACTTCCAGTTTTTTCTGAATAGTTTATTGAAGGTAAGAGTCTCATGGACTCAAAGTCAAGCTGGCTTTGAACCACAATCCTCAGTTCTCAGCCTCCTGAGTAGGTAGGATTACAGGCATGAGACACCAGCACCCAGCTCCAGTTTTATTTTTATTAAACATGAATATTTAGAAGAAACAGCAATGTATGCAAACAGATCACAAGCTCTGAAAAGTGTATTTAGTACTCAGTAAAAAATAATTGTTAAAAGAAAAAAGAATAATTGTTATTTTGGACTCTTTAAAAGTGTTTAAGAGCACTGAAGGTATGGCTCAGTAGTAGAGCAGCGGACTAACAAGGTAGAGGACCTAAAGCCAACCCCCATTTCTGCCCCAAAAAAGGTTTTCAGCACCATAAGTAAGATCTATAATTATTGGTATCATTGAAGATATCAACAAATGTACAAATGTAATCATCCTACCATGACTTGAACACTCATGGGATGCAGATGGATGCCCCAAATTAGAGCAAGATATAGATATTTATTTATATTATATATTAAATATATATTCAATAAATAATAAACAGAGCTGGGTGTCAGTGGCTCATGAGTAGCCAGGACACCAGCTATTCAAGAATCTAACATGTAAGGATCTGGTTTGGAAAGTCTATGAGACCCTTATCTCCAATTAACCACTGAAAAGCCAGAATTGGAGCTGTGGCTAGAATAGTAGACCTCCAGACTTGATCACAATAGCTCAGGGACAGTGCTAGACCCTGAGTTCAAGCCCTAGGACTGGCACACACATGCATGCACGCACGCACACACACACACACACACACACACATTTACACACACACAAAGAAATAAAAGGATATGCTGAAATGTGTAGACCAATAGGCTTTTCAATCTCTGATAAATCCATAAAGGAAAGAATAAATAATAAATCACCTTCTTCTTTCTCTTCCTCCTCATCCTTTTCTTCTTCCTCCTCAATTGGAAAATCTCACAGACTTTGCTGCTTGGGCTGGCTTTGAACCACAATCCTCAGGTCTCAGCTTTCTAAGTAGTAGCTAGGATTATAAACATGAGCCACTATGCCTGGCATTTACTTATTTATTTATTTAATATGTATGTGTTTTGGTTATCAATGATTAGAAAAAAAGCTGTGATCAATAGATTATAGCATGATTTATAAGAATAATGGAAAAGATAACTTTATGGTGAAATATAGGAACTGACATGTTTGAGAAGAGTTTTGAAAGAATAACTCATTTTTATAGAAGAGGTTATTTATATTTATATTTATAGAAGAGGTTATAGTTACTAACACATCCAGCTTTCACCTTACAATAATGAAATTACCTGCTAAACAAAACAAAACATTTTAGTTAGCTCGTGCTCTAGAGGTTCACAGTCTGGTGCTAGTAACAGTTCAGCTCTGGCAAGGGCTTATGGTGTATGACAACACTGTTATGAAGTGGTGAGTAGGTGTGTTTTCATTGCCAAACAGGAAGCCAGAGAGAGATTGGGAGACACTGGGCCTTTTGCTCTGTAACAACCCTCTTGTAAGAATGAAGTCAAGGTCCCATGATAATTTCCTTAGTCTCTTCCAATGGTTTATGTGTCCAGTGTTTTAAGAACTTCCCACTACCCACTAGATCCTTTCTTTTGAAGATTTTACTACCTCCTAACATTAACACATGGAGGACAAAACTCCTAATGCATGAACTCTAGAGAACAAACTCAAATTATATCCAAATCATACCAGTGGAACTTAATTGTACTAGTCAACAATTCGATCAAATATTAGAAGTCATGTCCTAATTTGTTCTCATTTGTCTACTCAGTCTTTAGTTTCTGTTGTATGCCTATATCACCGGCATTGCCCTTGAAAAAAAAGCGGAATTGTGTCTAATAGTTTCAATGAGATTTTAATGGAGAAAAATCCATGAGATCCTGATCTCCAGTTAACTACTAAAAAGCCAGAAGGGTCATAGGAAGGGTTAAGGATCTGATAAGGGTTTATTGAGGGGGTTAGAGAGTTTGAGTAACAGAAAATCTTTGACATTCCTAGCTCTAAAGTGACAGAGAGAAGTGGAGCTGGAGAAGGGACCATGGACAGGACAGTTAGAGAGGTTGCTAGTGCTAGCCATGTAGAGGGGACAGAGCAGGGCACCAAGCTCTTCTCCACCTGTCCTTGGATCTCTTGTTTATTCTTCCTGCTGGGTAAGCCACTTAAGGTGATGTTATCTGTAGTGGTCAGTCTCCTGGGACACTATAGAAGAGTGGAGGGCTAAAGGTAAAAATAAACAGTGACTAGCTTAGAAACAAAAAATGGGGGATTGCTTTGCAGAAAGATGCTCACATGGATGCCATCCATTCCTCATTCATTCCATATGCTCCTCCACAACACAGCATGACCTGCTACCTCCTATGGATAGATAGATCCTATCCATGGGATCCAGGCTCCTCTCCTTTAATCTGAGGATCGTGACTGTTTGGAACAATGAGTTACAGCTTCCAAGCTTGCAGCTTCCAAGAGGAGATCTAGCAAGGGAGTGCAGTATTCCCTTTGCCAGTGCGACACTGTGTTTATGGAAGCTGTCCTATGAGAAAGGCAACCTAAAGCTTTCCAGCAGGGAAAGTACAGTGTAGCAGACCATGGTCTCAGCTGAAGCACCAGCACAATGTAGCCTTGAGTGCCTTACCTGACTGGCTCTATATGTCTTCAGTCTCTAGCAGCCAACAAGCAGCCAGTCAGCCAGTGAGTCTTTTTGTTGGAGGTTTTCCATATATCGGAACAAAACCAAGCCATTTTTGCCACGTGCTACTGGCATTCCAGACCCCATAAAGCATAGAAAACTATAAAACAATAAGGTTGTTTTATTCTGCTAAGTTTGGGGAAGGTTTACAATAGTAGCTATGACCACAGCTAGTAGTCCGCAGAACATAAGCGGCATTTCAACTTTTTTAATAATTGAGTATACTGGGCTTGGAAGCAAACTATGGAATTTAACTGAGATAAATGTTTACTTCTGAAGAAAACCATTGGTTATTGTAAGTAAAAATATAACCCAGCTTAGTGGTTAGGAGTAGAGACACTAGGGTACATTGCCTCTATTTGGAATCCTGGCTCCACTGATGATAGCTTTGTCTCATTGGGGAAATGTTTAATGACAGGGTCTGGGATTTATCATTGGTCAGGCCTCACATGAAGACCAAAACCAATAGTGAAACTTAGGTGACTTAGGCACATGTTCCCCATTTCCTTAAGGCCTGTGCAGATTCTGCCTTAGCATCTTTTACTAAACAGAGAGAGAAACAGAGACAGAGACAGAGAAAGAGACACAGAGAACAGAGGAGCAAGCAGTAAAATAAAAGAGGGCTGATCAGGGCTATTTATATTCCACCCACTGGAAATTCCACTCTCTTGCTGTCTTTATGTTAAGTATTCTTTTATATTCCTTCTTGAGGGAAGTTTAAAAAAAAAAGATCAAAATCCTCAAGTTCTTTTTCAGAGTTAGCTTGTGGGAACAATGATGAAATTAATAAGGAAACTTCAGAATAAGCCCGAGAAGCCCTTTATGGAGGGCTGTTTGTGTGGAAGCGTTCTTGCTTGTGGTTTCCAGTCTCTGAAAGATCAGTTTTCATAAATGATAACATTATTGCAACCGAGGAAATACTTTATTTTCAAGGTCACATTTAGCATTAAGGATACCAAACTCTGAACTGCTCATGCCACCTCTGAAGCTCCATTTTATCTTTAGAATTTTAATTAACTAATTAAATAGTTGGGTTTTTTTTATGGTACTAGAAAATCTAGGGCCTTGTACAAGCTAGGCAATCACTCTACCACTGAGCTACCCTTCTAACCTTAGTCTTGGCATTTCCAGAAGGGAGTTAGGTGATGGTCAATGTAGAAATGGTAAGAAAATGTTACCTTATTGATTCTTTGGATTGCTATTTGAGTTGGGGTCAGAGACGCTGTCTGGGCTAAGCTGGATCCATCAGCATAGCTAGAAGCAATCATTTATTCTTCATGAAGAGGAATATACACACAGATTTTACTGATGGTATGTATGGTTTGGTTATCCTGATCTGTGAAGAAAATCTGGTGAAGGTTCAAAGTGTCTTACCTTGAAAAACTTTTTAGTTAACATTTTTAACAACTCTTTTTGATGAACTATTATAAAGTAGGTAGTTTAAATGTTTGCAGACACATGGGGTGAAGCTTAGACCACTCGGTCAAAAGAATATGAATGTGGAGAAGACCCCAGTGTGGCAGAATACACCATTAATACCAGCACTTGGGAATCTGAGACAGGAGAATCACTGAGAATCACATAACAAGTCCTTGTCTCAAAACAGAAACAGACACCTACTCCTCCCAAAGCAGATTTATGGAGAAAACATTCAGTTTAAAGGAAGAATTTTCTGGTGGGAATTTCCAAAATGTAAACAATTTGGCGAGTGTATGTACTTGTGGATTCTGTCACTAAATGTGTTCTAGGCCAGCTGGATAACTCCTGTCCCAGGGGAGTGGAGGGTGTGACAATTGACCTGTAACACGCCTACTAAGAGGGTGTTCCAACGGAATTCTGACTTCACTAAATTTAGCTGTATGAGCAGTGGAAAGTCTTAATCAGTGGTCCTCCTTGTCCATCCAACTATATTCCACCATTTACCAGTTACTCATATTTCTTTCCAAGCCCATTATCTTTCCTCCATAGTCTTGTGCTAATCATCGCACGGTTTCTCAGGGATCCAAGGTGAAATCCTTAGTGCTTAATCTTCTGCTTCTCCCACAAACAGACTGACTGACTCACTCACTCACTGCCCGTGGCTCTCATGGCTGTGAGTTGTTCCTATTAGTTTTGCCAGTCATTTTTTAAAAAAATTAATTTCCTTTATTGTTATGATAGAAGTGATGTGCACAGGGATTATAATTACATGAGTCAGGTAATGAGTGCATTTCCTTTTGTACAGTGTCTTCTGTTCCCTCTCTCTTTCCCATTCCCTCCCTCCCGTCTCCACCCACACTTCTGCAGTTCACATTCATCCGTGTCCAATGAGCTCCACTGCTGTACTTTTTTTCACCATTGTCCTCTTGAGTTCTGTGAGTTTTGCCATTCTTGATCTCTGTGATCAGTGCCTTCTTTCTGTCCCCCTGAGTAATTATGTAGTTACCTCTGAGAAGGCTTGACACAGCCTGGCAGTCTTCACTCTCCTCATCTTCTGCCTGCCTCTGGTCTATCCCAAGCTGGCCATGTGGTCACATTTTTGTTCAAGGCCTCTTGGTGACCAGGCCCTCGCTCTTCTCTCTCACTACCCTCATCCCCAGAGCCTCACCTCCTAGACTATGTCCTGTGAATAGGGTGTCACTTGGGAGCTGGCTACAAATGTAGACTCTTCGGACCTACTCCAGAATTAATGAATCAGAATCTGTCTTTGGTTTCTTGGTGGCTGATTGGTTTTTACCTTATGATTGGAAAAACACTGTTTTGGAAGCACTAGGTTGGTCTGTTTGCTACCACATGACTTACTGTGTATTTTTCTGCTTCTTTGTAATTTATTGTTGGATCAACATAACAACTTCCTTCTGTTATTTATGGCACAGAGCAAGACTATCTTTTCACTAAGGATCTTCTCTACAGTACTGTTTTAAGTGTTATAATACTTAATACATCACCTTATAAATAGATACTTATTTTCTGTAAAACCTCCATGGCTTATCTATTTCCAACTGGTTAAGCCCTTTGAAGGAAGGAGAGTAGAAACACTACTCATTTAATATTTAGCTTACATATTTAGAATGTGTTTAGAATGACTTGGCCCCTGAATTTTTTTTTTAAGATTTATAGACCTATTTATTGTGGTAATTTGCCACTGATCTGATTTCAGTAAATTCAGTTTGTATCAGATTGGCTTTTTCTATCAGAATATTAAATAAACAGAATTAAAACAAATTAGTTTTAATCATAGAGAGTAATGTTACTGTTGGATGACCCAGAGCTATGTTAAGCCTCAATCCTGGACAAAATCTCCTGTTTATAGTATATTAGAGGAAACAAACACAAAGCACATGAAACACAGTAGAATTACTCAGGAACCTCCATTTACTTTGAAAAATGAATCATCTTAAGTTATTAGCATCTGGCTGGGGGGCTTAGTAACAGGCCATGAAAACCAATTCTGGTAGGAAAGGTGTAAGTATACATAGTTCAGAATAGATCTAAAGGCCAGAGGTATAATCACAGAAAAAGACAGGTAAAGGGCAAGCAGAAACAACAGTGTTTTTGTTGTTGTTTGTGGAAATTCATTGGGAAAATAATGAGAAGACCTTTAAAAAGCTTGTGTCTAAAATTAACATACTCCATTGGGTTTTAAGTATTGAGATTTTATCCTTGATGATATATTCTCTCTCTCTTTTTCTCTGTGTGTATCTATCTATCTATCTATCTATCTATCTATCTATCTATCTGTATTAGTGCTGTTACTTGGGTCTTGAACTCATCATCAAGCTCTTGCTTGGTTTTTTCACTTAAAGCTGATGCTCTACCATTTGAGTTATACCTCCACTTCCTGCCTTTTGGCTGGTTAGTTGGAGATAAGAGTCTCGGGGACTTTTCTGCCAACTAGCTTTGAACTATGTTTCTCAGATCTCAGTCTCCTGAGCAGTGAAGATTGCAGGTGTGAGCCCCCAGTGCCAGGCTTTCTAGCACATCCTTTGAACTGACAGCATGCTACAGGTTTACAAGTGTCCGATGTGATTCAGAAGAGCACAGATTCAATAGCAATGCAGTTTCAGTGTTCAAATTCATTTGATTTATGTGCTAATTATTATTTGGGTATCATACTTTTCTCAAAAGCTATAACACAAAAATTAAAGATCAGCTAGCCACCTTATGAATGAATATTGAAGGATTTCCTTGCACACAAACAGTAAATTACATGAGCAAAGGCCTTTGTTTTGAACTAAATACTTGATTAGCTTTGACAGGGTACATATTAATCATGCCAGATAACCAGTTTGACTGCCCCAGTGATGTAAAAAGGCTCAATGACAACTATTAGCAAGCACTGGCATAAAAATCATTAAAACATACTAAAAGCAAATTAAGACATATAGTTACTTTTATAGTGCTTTTTTTTTCTTTTGTCAGTTGTGGGGCTTGAACTCTAGGCCTGGGTGCTGTCCCTCAGCTCAAAGCTAGTGCTCTACTACTTGAACCACAGCACCACTTCCTGTTTTTCTGCTTATGTGGTGCTGAGGGATCAAACCCAGGGCCTCAGGCATGTGAGGCTAGCACTCTACCACCAAGCCACCTTCCCAGCCCTGAGGAATGCTTTTTAACAAAAAGTTTTCCTCCCTTATTTTTTTCTTTTTAAAATGCCTTGAGATATATTTTTCATACCATAACATTCACCCATTTTTGGATGATTTTTTTTAAGTCAGTTTCACTGATTGTGTAATGATTACTATACACTAGTTATAGTTCATTGTCATCTGTCCTGGAAGACCTATTGCGGACAGTGAGCTCTATTTTCACTCCCTGCCATAGAGATCCATCTGTCTGCCATTTCTATCTCTGCTGCTTTCTCATCCTGCTAGTTGATATAAATAAAAGCAGATAAAATACTGCCTTTTGTGCCGGGCCTCTTTCATTTAGCATTTTATTTTGAAAAATGCTCATGTACCAGCAAACACACACACACACAGCACACATATGCTTCTTGTTTATTTGTTTTGATTCTTTTGAGACAGGCTAGCTTCCCATTCCCAGTTTTCCTTGCCTTTGCCTGCCCAGTGCTGTAATACCTCAAGTAGCACAATGCTTTTGACGTTCATATTTGTGGTAATTTATTTATTTTTCCATTTGAGAGACAACATCACACTGTGCGGCTTTGATTGGCCTTGCATCTTCTTGCCTCTGCCTCCCAAATGAGTTCTAGGGCTATAGGCATGTACTACCGTGCCCAACGTTGTAATTCTTATATTTTTTAATAAAAGAAGTTTTAAAAGGGAAAACAGTCTCATGGTTTAAAATGTAATAGGAAGTACAGAAAGTCAGTTTAGAATCTGAATAGATGCCTTATTATATCTGATGAAGAACACATGACAAATTCTTAATAGATGCATCATCAAAATTGGAAAAAGCATCCCTAATTGTTTCTTTTGTACTAATCTAATAAGTGTGTTTTCAAAAATTGATTTGAGCACTGAATAGTGACTCCATTAGTCTTCTAAAAGCCCAACAGCTTTAAGATCTCAGTAGATCTTCACGTCTAGCTCTGGTAGAGGTGTGTCTCTTGCTTATCTGAATGTTGCTGCTGCAGCTGAACTATGATTCTGCGTCAGGGTTGGAAACTGCTCTGTGAGTCAACTTCATTTTAGGATCCAGACCACAGGAGGGGCCTCTAACAGAAACACATCATTTTTTGCCCAGGGAAAAGAAGATGTGTTCTGGAGAAAACAAGCTAGGGCTCCCTAATGTCAAATCTTCTGTCTAGCTTCGTGCGGTTGCTCAAAGCATGACACTGGTCAAACCTTTGCAAGTAAGAATTAGTTTTCTTCTACAAGGAGGCACTGGAAACTAGCCAGGAGGATGAATTATCTCTCAATAAGGAGCACCAAAACTTTTAAGAGTAGCAAATATGAAAAGACAATCACCACTAGGTAAGAAACTGAGTTCAGGAGAGAGAAGAGAGACTGAATTAGTTACGATTTATAACCTCTAATTGACTATTGTTCATTAATCATGTAAGAGCTGAGCATGGTGTTTTATGCCTGTGATCCTAGTCATTTGGGAGGCTGAGAGATCATGAAGTTTGTAATGTGAGGCCAGTCTAGGCCAAAGAGTTCTTGAGATTTCTTCTCAACCAATAGCTAGATGCAGTGGTGCATGTTCGTTATCCCCCCTGTGTGGGAGGATGAAAATGTGAGGATCACAGTTTCAGCCCAACCTGAGACCAAAAAAAAAAAAAATTCACAAGATTCCATCTCATTGGTAAAAGATGGGTGTGGTGGTGCATGCTTGTTATCCTAGTTACAGTAGGAATGTAAATGAGAAGGATTGAAGGTCAGCTAGTCTCAAGCAAAAAAAGTGATATTCTATCTCAAAATCAGAGCAAAAGCAAAAAACGATATTCCATGTCAAAAACAACCAGAGCAAGAAAGGCTGCAGGCATGGCTTCAGCAGTAGAATGCTTACCTGGTAAACATTCAACCAAAAATGATGACAGCGTCTGAATAAGACTATGCAGATACTTAGCAGATTTTGGCGATGCAACAATTTTTTGCTTTTGGATTTTAAGGTTCAACAGTCATTATTTTCCCCTCGGTCTTTTAAACTCCTGAAATTGTGACCCAATAAGTGCTAAAGTTGAAGGTTGGCAATTCCTTCATGAAATCCTTTGTTCCAGCCATTCATTTCATTTCTGCCCCCCTGATCATTTTAACCCCTTTTCTGCCATGGGTCTTATTTCTCTCTGACTGTACTTTTCACCTCCTCGTTTTACACAGCTTTCTCTCACACTTCCATGCAGCCTTTCTGACAATCCTTACACGTATTCTTCCTGATCGCTGCCTTCATTCTTTAGCCCAACAAGGATTCAGTTTCTCAGGAACTTCTTTATCAAAAACCTTGTTTTTTCCTTTTCCTTTTGCTTTCTCAAGACAAGATCTCCCTGTGTAACCTAGGCTGGTCTTTTTATTCATGATCCTCCTGCCTCAGCCTCCCCAGAGCTGGAATTATAGGTGTATACAACCATACCCTGTTGAAAGTTTTCATCAGGAATGAACTATCTTGTTTATCTAGGCATTTCATTGTTTATTGCTTAGACTGCACTCTCACCCAACTAAAAGTATGAACTTCATGAGAGCGGGAATCTTGCCAGTTTTGCCCACTGTGCCTGAGACAGGGCTGCTGTTCAGAGACTATTTATTAAATGAAATACTACAGTGGGTGCTTTTTTTATGGGCATATGCTTGTGGTCGTGTTTGAGATTTTATTCTAGAAACTAAGAGATGAGAGATTGGGGGAGAATTACTAACACCTCTCTGTCACAAATTAATTTAACTGTAAAATCTGGATGATAATGATAAAATCATGGTTCCTTCTACCAGGCTGTTAACAGGATTAAATAAACCACTGCATCTGTATGTTGCTAGGGCAACATTTCAGGCACAATTGCAGTGTGTAGGATTCTTGCTTTCGTTTCATATAATCATCCTCTTTGAATTTGAAGTGAGATCTTAGAAGATCAAAATTTGATTTCTGTCTTTATGGAGGGTGTGTTTGGATAGTTTAAATGGTGCTAGATAAACAACTACTTAGTTCAGTATGGAGAGGAGAGCAGTGCCTTCCAGAGTCAGAAGAGGCTCCTGGGAGATGGAATTTAGGACACAGGGTACTTTTAACTTGGAATAATTACAGCACATCTTTCAGTTATTGCTAAATATGATACCAATATTCTGACGCATTTTTATTGTGTTTGCTTTATTTGTTTTGTAGTGGGACATGAACTCAGAGCCTTATGATCGCTAGGCAGGCACTCTACTGCTGAGCCATTTTCTCGGCCCAATATTATTTCTTAAATGCCCTGGTTTGTGTTAATTTCCTCTTTAAACAACTCACTGCAGGTAGTATCTGCCAGGCAGTCTAGAATTACTAGTGGATGAGGGTATTTGATGAGTCTATTTTAATTGGCTATTGATTTTTCTGATCTATGTATGAGCATCTATTAAGTCCCTTCCAAAATGCTCTGTAAATTTGTTGCTTCTCTGTAGTCTAGCCCTTCCCTGGGGGAACATGTCTAAGACCACGTTTTTTGTTCACAGGAGTAGTGTTATTTGTACAGAAGTCCAGGTTCCATTTTAGCCACACCCATGGAGGGCAGGGGCAGCTACTTGTGTTTAGAATCCATTTCCCCTGAGCTTCTGAGTGGAGTCTGCCCCATGTCCTGTCCTGAGGACCCGCCTCTGGTCCCTTCAGAAGTTCCCCTAGGGAGTATTTTTCCTGCTCATTCTGCTTTTGATTATTCATCAATGAATCCACACCTGCCAGTTGGCCTATGCTGTTTGCTATGTCCATCCAGTACCCCAGACTTGCTTTAATGCATTTCTAGGAGATCTTTGATATCATCTGTAGGTAGAACCCTCAGGGCTTTGAGGAGTATCTTTGACCTCCTGTGATGTGACTTACTTCAAGGCCCATGTGTGAACTGCACCAGTATGGTTGAGCACACACTCAGCGAGGGCTCCTCTGGCATTTCAGTTGTAGCATTTTATTTGGCCTCTGAGTGTCCTCGCTTATATGCTGTTCACCTGTCTTCATAGAGGTGGATAGAAATTGAAAAGCCTTTTTTGAAAAGCCTTTAACAGAAATGCAAAGGCTTTAAAAAACGATACTGTACTATGTGAATTCCTTTCTGATTTATTTACCCTCTCAGGTGTGGTGAGTCTTGGCTGTGTTGTTGCATGAGGATGTGGACACTTCTCATTGCAATTTTGTACATGCACTCTTGTATGTACACTGCGGTGTGTGGGTCCTTTTCCATTTTATACCTGTATTTCTTTAAGTTTTGTGAATTTTATGCTGCATACTAATCACGGCCATCTATTCTTGCTTTGGAATGGTATTTCATTTCATAAGAAACTCAGACAAAAATGAATTCAGTTCTAACTCCCAGGGATTAATTTATGGGTCGGTAGTTAGCTCTAATCATGGTTTCTTTACTTTGCCTGTTTCCTCACAAAAATGGAGAGGAAAAGGAGGAGCTATTCATGATTATTGATGTCAAGTTACAGGGAAGGGAAATGTACTTTAAAGACATGAGGTAAGGTTTACAAAACCTAAGCCATAGAAAACCTTTAGACACCGTGTACAGCACATTTACTTTTCACCCTCTCCTAGTCCTTTGTGATCCTATTGATTGTAAGTGACAGATCCCACCTCAGAGCAGTGGAATGACTTCACCAAGTACACATAGCTGGGAGCCATAAGCATGGACTTGTAAACATTTAGATAAATAAACCTGAATAAAGGTTGGTTTTGCCAGGCTACTGAGACTTTTGCTTTTGACATACCATACCTTCATCTGTTTCTGTGGCTGTCCTAAAATACCGGAGTCTTACTCATTTATAAAAAGAACAGAGGTTTGTTTCTACTTAGGATCCCAAAGGCTAAAGGCCCAAGATCAGGAAGCTTCATCTAAAGAGGCCCTTGTGTTGCTTCAGCTTCTGTTGGGAGAGGGAGGAGCACTGAGGCACAAGTAGGAGAGCAGTAGGGACACTCTGTCACAGCCTACTCTTGAGAGAGATAAGCTAATCCTGTGAGGATTACACTAATCCATGCATTGGGGCAGCACCCCCAGGACCTTAAAATTTTCTGTGATCCAAGGTGGAATATGACCTTTTTAGAAAAAGGTTACAAGTGAGAAATTGAACGTCACGGAGGTAAAGATGCCACTGCTTCTCCATGTCTTTACGCAGAGGCACTTAAATGTCAACCTGAGTTTTGATTTTAAAAAAATAAATAAATAAAAGCATAGTCAGACTTCAGCATGACATTATTTCTTCAGAAGTGAAAACGGTAGGCAATAAAATCATATGAAAAATTTCTTCGGTCAGTGTACCACTGTAGTGTGTCTAAAATTGGATGAGCTACACATAGATTCAAGGTAATTACTGTTAGAAAATTCCAAAAATAAACAAGAAATGGAAGAAGGGATAAGTAAGTAAGTATATATGCAAGCATGTGTATACTACTTAGTGATAGATCTTATGTCACACAAGATTGGAGTGGTGGCTCAGGCCTGTAATCCTAGCTACTCAGGAGGCTGAGATCTGAGGATTGTTGTTCAAAGCCAGCCCAGGCAGGAGAGGCTGTGAAACTCTGATCTCCAATCAACTACCAGAAAACAGGAAGTGGCTCTGTGGCTTAAGTGGCAGAGAGCTTGCCTTGAGCTGAAGAGCTGAGGGACAGCATCCAGACCCAGGGTTCCAGCCTGGGAGTGTTATGTAGACAATGGCTTGCTTGGTGCTGGCTCCCAATCTCTCCACCCAATCGTATTTGCAACTTGTGTTCCACAGCCCTTTCTCACTTATTATTACCATTATTATTATAAGCAGGCAAATTGGAAGGCTGTGTAAACCAAAGCACAGCTGGTAGGTCTAAATTTAGGCCTAGCAGGATGAGTAGCTCCTCCAACTCCTTCCACTCTTTAAGTGGGGTTTTTAAACCAGATGACTCTTGGTGTGCGAGCTTCTTGTGTAATCAGCAGTTTTATTTACATGGCCTTTTCATGCCAGGATTTTGATTTCTCACACTTCTCACATTGATTTTTTTATTTCTTTCTCCCTGTACTTGTAAAAGGAAAATAGCTATTTGTGCACAGATGGTAGCTGAAATGTAGCATTATCAGAATAATTCACACTGTGTTTATGAGATGTAACATTTATATATTTATATTGATGAGGAGCGTTTTACTAAGGGGTATGATGGAAGGACATCTTTAAAGAGGTGATATTTCACCTTTTAACTGATTTCTTTTGATGTTTATCTCCTGAGCATTCAATTACTGACAAGCACTCAGTTGTTTTAAATTCCAGTGAGGCATGTTACCTGTTTCAGTAGGAGCATTTTGAAACCATCTCATAGCCTGGAAGAAAGAAGGCAGATCCTTTCCCCACAAGTTACCAGAGTTGATGATTATCCTGTAATAAAACAAATGAGTGGATCAAAGATGAAATATTATAATCATGTAGACCCCCTTCCTTCTACCCATACCTCCCTGTTCAACATTTTTCTTGGATGTTTGTTTATTTATTTGTTTTGTGTCTTCTTTTGTGTGTGTGTGTGTGCCAGTACTGGGGTTTAGACTCAGGGCCTGGCCACTGGTCCCTGAGCTTTTTCACTCAAGGCTAACACTTGACCCACACAGCTCCACTTCTGGATTTTGGTGGTAATTGGGAAAAAAAACCTTACAGACTTTCCTGCCCAGGCTGGCTTCAAGCTTTGGTCTTCAGGTCTCAATCTGTTGAGTATCTATGATTACAGGTGTGAGCTACCAGCACCAGTTCATGTTCCATGTTCCACTTTTTATTGTGTACAACCCTACTGTCTTAGTTTTCCAGGGTTACTGTATCACTGAAAGGACATCTTACATATCAAACATTTGACATTGTCCCCCAGTTCATGAGGCTTGAAGCCCATGGTCAAAGGTCAGCAAGGCTTCTTCCTTCTCTGAACTATAAGGGGAGGATCTGCTCTGGGCTTCTTAATTTGGTTTATAGAAAGTCTTTTGTGTTTAGATTATCCTTTCAGTATACATGTTTCTATGTTCAAATTTCCCCCTTTAACAAAGATATCAGTTATGTTAAATTAGAGAACTTTTTTGGGGCTTGAACTCGGGGCCTGGGCACTGTCCTTGAGCCTGTTTGTGTTCAAGGCTAGCATTCTACCACTTCAGCCACAGCACAACTTCCGGCTTATTTGGAGTAGTTTATTGGAAATAGGAATCTCACAGACTCTCCTGCCCTGGCAGGTTTCAAAGGGAGATCCTCAGATCTTAGCCTATTGAGGACCTAGGATTACAGGTATATACCACACACACCCAGCTGGGATTATTTTAATGACCTCATTTTAACACAGTGATGTAACACAAAGTCTATTTCTAGAAATAAAGTCATATATAAAGGTACTAGGCGGTAGAATTTCAACTTGAATTTGGAGCTGGGTAAGAGGAGAGAAACAATTGCATCTGTAGCAAATGTGTTTAATGAAACAAGAGTAACAACCGGTGCAGTGAACTTGCACTTAATTTGTAAATGGTTTTGCCAGTAAATTACAAGATACTATACCTGCAGCATCTACAGGTTTGTTTCAGTAGTTATGGAAGTAACTTCCTTCCAGTGAAAGAATTGCTTTCAGTTGAAGGACCACAGACAGTGACACATTGGGCTTCCTGCTCTGTTGTGTTCATTCAGATCTCAGCCTGAAACCACCACAATGTTTGCTTGGCTGTGTGTTTGTGCTTTTTCACCTTGTTTGTTATAGGAATGGTATATTAAATGTGACTCAAGAAGCAGAAGTTTTGGTTGTGCGAATATTTTCTTCTTTGCTATAATCTGTTGAACAAAAAAAAAGAAAAAGACATGCTTTCTTTGTTTAAAAGACTGTATCCAAATGTTGAGAAAGAAGGAAATGGAGACAGAGATGGTGGAGGTTTGTTTAGAAAGAACAAATTTTAATGATCCATTGCTCTTGAAAAGCATCAATCACAAAAAGGTTAAATGGAGTTATTTTTTGGTTAATTGCTTCTTTGGATCTTCTCAGACACTTTTTTTCTTTTGTTCCTTTGTTATTCATGTCCAAATGTAAATCTTCTAAGTATTGTCAGTGTATTTTCTTTCCTTTTCTTGGAGTGAATCTAAAACACTTTGGATAGTCAGTTTTATTGAGGTTTTAAGAACATTTTTGAGTGATTCACGGTAATTTAAATCCTTCTCCTGAAATCTTGGATGTTGCTAAATTTCAGCCTGCAATTTTCTTCCTTTTGCTAGATATCCAAGCATATTTTTATGACACTGCACTGTACTCATTGGAATTGTGAGCCTTAGCAAATTAATGCCGATCTTTCCCACTCTACAAAAGGGTGCATTTTAAGCAGAGGAAATGGAATGCTAAATTATGTAGGAGGTTGCAGAAGTGGGCTGTGGTAAACGGAGGTGAGGACAGAGGATGCCAGAGCGCAGGGTGGTGTGCAAAGTCAGTGTGATTTAAAGTACGTTTGCCCATCAGACTTAAGTTCGTTGGTTTAGAAAAAGTATTGTTTATAGGAAATGGTATCTGAGATGTTGTTGTTGTTGTTGTTATACTGTTGATTGCATACTTATTTCAAAGCTCTAAATTCTATTCATGGCTAAATAGTATTATTTATCTAGTATCCCATTGTTTATTTGGACCATTTCATATTCATTGGATTCTGAAATACTTGGAAATTTTTCTTTTAATTGTGCAGCCTTGCTCAGTAAAGAAAAAAATAATAAGGTACTCCAAGTCAAACAACTCATTAACATAGCATCATAGTACTCAGTACTCTCAGAACATAACATGGACAGAGTTGACCTTAGTGTTGACCTGTGTGTGTGTGTGTGTGTGTGTGTGTGTGTGTGTAGGTATTACCATATAGATTATGTTTATTTGAGTACATTTAGAAAATGCATAAGTCCACATTGATACATTAATCTGAACAGCATGCCAACATCTAGAATATCCTCTTTCTATTTTTTCTTTATTTATTTCCTTTTTCCTTTTACATCTAGAATGATTTCTGTTATTTTTTTTTTACAGGTTCTATATTCAGTCCTCTTTTCCCTTCCACTCCTTTCTCCCTTTCCTCGGTTTTCCTTCCCCCACTTCATGCATGTATAAGCTAGAATCTGGTGGTATGCACGTTTTATAGTCTGTTTGTTTAATTATATAGTATGAACTCCTTTTTGAGTTATTGTATGTTCTTTTAAAACATGACTTAATCATTTTTATTCTACCCAATCATCAATAAAATTTATGGTTTTCTGTCATACACACATAAATGATTTCACTAAAGTCTGGTTGTGAATTATTTCCTGACTCTGTAATGTTGCATGTCCTTTCCTCAAAAGAAAATCATACCTAGAAGAATGTAGAGTTTTAGAACATTACTACCACTGCTACAGAAATACCTCTCACATTCTGCAAACAGTGATAGCCACACCTAGCATAATCACCATTTAGATTTATCATTATCCTTTCCTTTGATGTTTCAAAGGATTACTTATTTTTAAAAACATATAGCCTTTTCTTACCCATTCTGCATCCTTTTTCTGTCCTTTGTTGGTTGTTGATCTATTCATCTTCTATCTAGCAGTTTATTTACCTACTATTAATCAGTTTATCTGTAGTTTTCACCTATTTTTTTCTCTACATATGTTTTGTATCTGCCTATCTGTATATATAAGCATATATATATATATACATATATATATATAATCATTGTGTATTTTTTATCTATTTATTAAGTAGCCTACACTGACTTTGAAGATGTCCTGTAGCCCTAAAGTGGCCTCAGATATGTGACACTCTGTCTCTCCTCAAATGCTAGAATTATAGCATGTGCCATCATGTCTGGCTTTTTCCTTTATTGGAACAAGACAAACAAAACAATGGAAGTAAACATATGTGCAGAATGACCCATGAAATTGGCTGGTGGAGTTGGCGCTGAGGAGGCATTCAACAAGTTTAAGATTAAGCATGAGGCTGCCTTGCTTCTCCTGTCTGGTTAGAGCTAAGAGACAATTGGTGTGGCATAAGAATTAATACAAATAGAGAGTTAAATATATTTACAGCAAATAGGTAAGTACTTTCAGGATGAATGGCTGAATATGCCAGGGTTACAAATAAAGGAAAAAAGGTTAGAAGAAGTCATGTGGCATCTCAAAGTAGAGTTGGAGGTGTCTGTGGAACTCTTAGAATTTCCTGGTTCCATTTTTATCTGCCTATATAGCTCTAGATCTAAAAGTAATATATATGGGATGTTATCCACAAATATGGATTTCCTAGCAGTCATATTTTGGTTTGTAAATACTAATCTCCTTTAGTGTTTAGAACTGTTAGGAGGAGCAGTTCACATGACTTGAGTCAGGGGCTTACTCATTTTTTTGCTAATACTCTTGGAACAAAAAGAAAGAAAGAAAGAAAGAAAGAAAGAAAGAAAGAAAGAAAGAAAGAAAGAAAGAAAGAAAGAAAGAAAGAAAGAAAGAAAGAGAAAGAAAGAAAGAAAGAAAGAGAGGGTTAGAGGGCATTTGTTTGATATCTGTACTTTCCTGGTCTTCTCATGTAAAATTTGAGTAGGAATGTCACCTGACGGCATGCATAGAAGAGGGAATCTGAGGCTTTAACTGTTGTTTGTCTGTGGATTTTCAACTAGCTCTATGATTTTAGTTTCTATTTCCATCTTTGGTACTTTCAATTCCCAAGCCTCTCTGAGCTTTCTGACTCATAAGTATAGAAACTGAGAAGTACAAGATCAAGTTCCTGACAGGTTGAGAATCGGGGAAAGGATACTTCCCTTAATCCTTTGTGATGTGGCCTGCCCTTGTGTTCCCAAAGGCACAAAGTAGAGGGCACAAAGATAGCTAGTTCCTTCCAGTCCTTCTCTAAGGTTTCAAAGCAATACCCTCATCACTTTATCTCATCCCAAAAAGGCCCTACTTCTTAATACCATTGTATTGAGGATTAAGTTTCAGAAAGCATTTTCCAGGGAAGACAAGCATTCAAACTGTGGGAGCCCTTCCTCTTTTCCTTTCCCCCTTTTTCCCTTTCTCCCTTCTCCTTCCCTTTCTTCCCCTTCCTTACCTTCCTCTCTCCTCTTCTACCCTCCCCTGTGTTGCTTTATTTGTTTCATGGGTTTTGATAGGACTAACCTAAGACTGTGATTTTTCCCACCTCTATCTTCTGTGTAGCTGGAATTACAGGTGCGAGTGAAATTAATATTTATGGGATAGATATTAATTAAACCATACAATCATTTTGCCATGTCTGGTAAAGTTAAATAGTTAACATAATCATACGTATAAGTCAAAGGGTTCTTTATGTTTTGACATCTTTTCTTACCATGGACATGATCTAAGAAATAGAAGGTTTTAGCTGTTTTATGATGCGTTTTCAGGATGCTTCGCTGATGGACATGAACTCCTTCAGTCCTGTGATGCCAACCTCTCCTCTGTCAATGATAAACCAAATCAAGTTTGAAGATGAGCCAGATTTAAAGGACCTCTTTATTACAGTTGATGAACCGGAAAGCCACGTCACTACAATCGAGACTTTCATTACTTATAGGATTATTACCAAGGTAAACATCAAAGGAACATTTTCTTGAATATGGCTCCTCTGTTCTAATTTTTGAAAGAACCTCTTGTGTATTGTAACTAGAAGGGAAGAGGCAGGAGAATACAGACATAAAACTCACTGCCTATTCTACAAAATTAAGAAAATTGAAGGGAGAGGTGAGGTTGGAAGGGACAGAAAGAATGGGGGAAGGGTTGACCTTGTTTGAGATTCATTGTATTTCACATACTGCTTTGTTGAGTGCAACTACATTGTACAAAAAGAACCTTAGGCCAAGTTACTGTATTTTTTTAACCATTTTGATTATTTTTGTCCTATCAGTTCTTTATAAATTGTGTTTATAGCTTGATATCTAAATTGATTTGAGAAATAGTCACTGATTTAGTTGTGTTTTTAGAATATGGCCATTTAGTTTTATTTTATTTTTTGTTGTTGTTGTTTTTCTGTATGTAGTTATTGTGGTTTGAACTCAGCGCCAAGATGCTGTCCTTCAGCTATTGTGCTCAAGGCTGGCATTCTGCCACTTGAGCCACAGCTCTATTTGGGGCTTTTTGATGGTTAATTGAAAATAAGAGTCTATAGGTTTTCTTGCTCAGGCTGATTTTGAACTTTGATCCTCAGATCTCAGCCTTTTGAGTATCTGGGATTACAGCTGTGAGTCACTGGTTCCTGACTCTCTTAAGTTTTTACAGGAAAGGGTTGTGAAGAAATGACTTTGAAAAGCCTCCAAGTGGGCACAGGTGATTCCGGCCTGCAATTTCAGTGATTCAGGAGGCTGAGATCTGACAGTGTCAGTCCAAACTCAGTGTAGGCAGAAAGGTTTCTGAGACTCTTATCGCTAATTAACCATCAAAATGTTGGAAGTGGAGCTGTGGCTCATGTGGTAGAATGTCAGCCTTAAGCAGAAAAAGCTTAGGAACAGGACTGGAGTTCTGAGTTCAAGTCCCAGTCATTGATAGACAAAAATGTGTCTCTTTTTTAACTGCACATAGACTCATCTCCTGCTCCCATGTCCGCTTTCTCCTCCCGCCTTCTCCTCATACAGTGCTGAAGCTGACTTGGGAATATTACACAGTGCTTCTCCCTCCCACTCATTTGCATATACTTTTCCTTCTGTCTACAGTGTCCATCTTCCTCCTTGACAGAACTGCAGTTTATTTTCCAAGAAAAAAAACAAAATGTCAGGGGACTCTGAAGATTTCATTAGTCACTTCATAGCTCTGGCTAGGAAGAGTCATCTTTCCTGTTTCCTCATTCCGTTCTAACTGAGCTCTTCTGGGATGTACAACAATATACAGCAAAGAAATTGAAAACATATATTTAGTCCTTCAGAGCCAAATGATTATTTTTAAATCAATAAAACTGAGATGATGATAATAGCATCCAATCTGATAACAGTGCCATACGATTTGATTTAGGATAAGTAATCGGATGTGAAATACTTAGCAAGGCAGCCCATATGTGCAACGAGTATCCAGGGCCTGCCATCTACCTGTGTATCCAGTGGTCACTGTGTGTGTTTGTGTTTATCCCCAGTTAACTCTGGTTGCTTTTCAAGCAAGGGGATGAGGTTTAAAAATCTTCATCATTCCAAACACCATTCTTAGAATGTAGTAAGTAAGCAGTTTAATTTCTTTTGGTGAGTGGGTGAGTTAAGAGGTTGATAATACCTTTGTTATGTCAAGAGAAGGTAGAGCAAGGAAATATGGAGTTGAATCTGGCCATGTCCTCCTGTCCCTTCCTCACTGTGAGTTCTGGTCAATTAACTGTCTTTAGCAGTTTCATCGTTTGTAAGAACCGTAACAGTGCTAATACTGTAGGGTCTTTATAAAACTTGAACGTTACTATAGACATATTGTTAAGAATATAGTCAAGGTTTTCCTGTTACTACTGTTTCAACATTCATCCTCATCAGCTTCTCAAGGAGAGAAGACCATTTGTAAACAGAATTGTTTTCCCATCATTCATGTCTTTCAGAATGACAGTCTTCATAAGCTACTAATGGATGTCATCGGACTGTAGACACGAAATGTTTATATTTGCATCATACTTTAAGTGTAAAGCAGTTGTCATTGTAGTTTTATTATATAAATCAGCTTTGATTTTGACTTCTCTTTATTAGGCAGTGAATCAATTCACTTTTGCTCAGAACAGTTGTAGAACTTAAGTATTACGATTTACCCTCACTACATTAATGAAGACTCTGAAACTCATTAACTTAACAAAGGTTATACATCACAGTGGCTATCTGAGCTGCATTTAAACACAAAGTTAAGCCACATCATCATGTATTTGTGTATCTAATTTTCATTTTAACTATATTTCATTTTTACTTAGCTTCCTTTCTTTTGCCATGTAGTCTGAAATATATTACAAATAAATAAATATAAACATCGAATGGATATGCTAATACTATCGAAATTCTTTCTTTGTTATCAACATACTTTTATTTAATAATTTGCTGAATGAGATAGTTACTGAATGTCACTTGTGTCCTAAGTACTATTGTTTTGTATTAAGAGTCTATCAGTGATCAGGACACAACTTGCAAGGAGGTTTCTGCTTTAATGGATCTTTAAATGAAGAGATTGGGGAAAGGGTGCAGGTGCAATGATATTGATCCATTTATTATTAGTTGTTTAATTAACATTTTAAGTGTTGTGAAGGAAAATGTAACAGTTTGGGGAGCATTCTATCTAATGGATATTTCAGGGATGACATCACTGGAAACGGTTTAGTTTTATAAACATTTATATTCATCTTTGCTACGGATTCATAAGGCTATACTCACATATTCCTATTTACACTCACACATGAATAGTCTCCTGCTTTTGAATGATCTGATTAAATAATTATAAGCCGCAGAAGGCTCGTGTTCCAGACATTTATGCCTGTTATGGAAATCACCCTTGACCTGACATCTCTGAAGAAATACTTCCTTTTTTGGAGCTGTAGAGATTGCTTTCCTATCAGGTCTGTTGAAATGCTAAGAGATTAAATAATGGTCTTTTCTGCCTTGTCCTTATTATGATGACAAAACTATAAATGTCTATGAGTGTGCAGTTTGGAGCTAAGTTATGTTCCTGGTTGATTAGGATTTATTTTCTTGTAAACACAGTTTTCTAAAACTTCAGTGCTTAGGATAATTGTTTGTATGTGACCAAAGACCAGTGTTTGTTGAGTGAATGCATTTAAAGATGTGGGTTATGAGACTATTGATATTAATCTGAAGGTTACTAAAAAACCAGCCACTATTTTCTTTCTTCTTTTGTTTTTGAAATTCTGTAATCATGTTGTCGTTTCTTTTTATTTTTAAATTTAGTGTGGTTATTGTAAAGGTAATGTACAGTTACATGAGTCAGATGAAGAGTACATTTCTTTTTTGAACAATGTCGCCCTTTCCCTTGCTTTCTCCCAGTTTTTCCCTCCCATCCCCATTCAAAAGTTGTAGAGTTCATTTTCAAATATGTTCTAGTGGGTATCATTGCTGCATTTGTTTACCCTTTCTCCCTCTATTTCTATGCCCCCCTTATCCACCCAAAGACAGATAAACTAACAAATGAGACTAAAGGAAAAGGAAACAAAAACAGCAATAAAGAAAAA
This sequence comes from Dipodomys ordii, assembly GCF_000151885.1. Lineage (NCBI taxonomy): Eukaryota > Metazoa > Chordata > Mammalia > Rodentia > Heteromyidae > Dipodomys > Dipodomys ordii. The sequence continues at coordinate 1,467,999 of NW_012267458.1, forward strand.
AATATCCTCTTGTTTCTATTTCCTGGAGTTCATTTCACTAAATATTATTTTAAATGATCAGATGCACATGTCTTGCATCTTTGTGTTCCTCTCCTAAGCATATTCTCCTTTGGTCTCACTGTGTGTAAATGCCTAGAGGCCTGTATAATTTATTATATCCCAGTGTAAATATGCATCGAAAGCTGTATTCTAAGTTATTTGTAATCCAAGTGAACTTGGGCTTGTGTGTTCTTTCCAAATCAGAGATGTTTCATCAAACTCAGTTATTCCAAGGTTTTGAAACCTTCTGTCTATCTTCTTATGTCCAAGGTTGGCTACTTTAGAGGGAATGTTGATTCTGTTATCTTCTGTAGGGAAATTAGTCATGATTTTAGCCCAGTTGATTACAGCTGTTTGTCTTATCTTGGTTCCTTCAGGAATAAAATACAAGTCTGAGCAGAAAGAAGTAGTGTCTTCTCCTTAAGACTTGTCCTATATTTTCCTTCTCTGATTTTTTTTATGCTGGAGAATCCTTTTAACTCAAGGACAGAGGGAGGCCAGAATCATCCATGTGTTTGGCTTGTTTTTGTGTCTTTCTGCTGTAATTTATACCAGTTTACTTTCTTAGATATCTGCATCTAATGTCCCCTTACTTTTTCCTACTATGCTACAGATATTCATTTTCAGAAAGAAAAATGGGAAGATACAGCTTTCATGAAGTTTATTTCATGACAATTAAGATACTGCATCTCATGATATGAACGGCTTAATTTTGTAATTGGCACCTCCTTGAGGATGATTAATAATTTTGGTAATAGTGAAACATATTTGCAATGTGTTATTCCATCTTTACTTCTCCAGGAAAATCTTAACCTAAATATTACTGCATGTAAATTTCAATATGTTAAAAATTGAGTTAAATAAGATGTTGGTGTGAATGAGTGTTTTTCTTCTGAGAGGTGAGTCTGCACGAGCGTGTTTTTGGCCTGGGATTTACGGCAATAGATGTGAAGACAGCTATTTTTAATGTATCTGATTAATTTTTTTAGACGTTTAGGCATATGACTCAAAATGAATATCCTCTCAGAGATGACAGGAAGATTTTTTTTCCACATCAAATATCCATTAATTTACATTTGTTAAAACAGTGGTAAAACCACTCTGTGAAATGTTAGAATTTTTATGTATGAAAAGCAAATTCTAGCAAAGCACTTCATTTGAGCAAATTCCAAGGAAATATTTTTCTCAGTTACATTCAGGTTATTTTCCAAATTATAAAAATAGGATGTTCTTCAAATTCTGAATTCTAATCATCTTGGGGGAAAAATTATATTGGAAACCTAAATTCAGAACACATTTCTTCTTAAGCGAGAAAGTCATGCCAGAGATAATAGTAGCTATGATCTTGTGGAAGGCAGATGGTTGTTGTAAGACAGATTTTTTCAGTTTGGACTTTAAATTTAAGCATCATGTTTGCTTTCTTTCTGGAAATACCATAAAGTTTGCTTTATTTCATCTGCTACATGAATAGAGGACTTAAAAAAATAGAGACTGACAAACACTGAATAATTAGGATTTAATTTTTCTTAGAGACCCATTTATTTCAGTATGTCTAAAATAACTTTATGTAAATGTAGTATGTCTTCTATTGCATGGGCTGTTATTTTCTCCTGTTTTCTTCAGACATCTCGAGGGGAATTTGACTCCAGTGAATTTGAAGTTAGGAGACGCTATCAAGATTTCCTTTGGCTGAAGGGGAAACTTGAGGAATCACACCCCACCCTGATTATTCCAGTAAGTTTACTCCAGTAAATTTCACCAGAGTTTTCATAGAATAGTCATTATTTTTCCTTTAGGTTTTTGGAATATCTGAAACCTAATATTGCCAGGTGCTGGTGGCTCATGCCTGTAATCCTAACTACTCATGAGGCTGAGAGCTGAGGATCATGGTTCAAAGCCAGCCTGCTCAGGAAGTTCTGTGAGATTCTTATCTCCAATTAGTCACTAGAAAATCAAGGTGGCATTGTGGATCAAATGGTAGATTGTTAGCCTTGAGCTAAATAAGCAGGGACAAGCCCTTAGTTCAAGCCCCACAACTGAACAACAGCAAAAAAAAAAAAAAAAAAGGTAATGTTATATCTTTAAGTTCAGTGTGATACATTTATCTTAGGAATAGTTCTTTCTCAACTTTCCAATGTAAGTACACATTTTAAAAAACTGTTGTATTATGTAATAATCATATGTAATATTTTGGTTTCTAGTATTGTGAATGTTTCACACTTATTATAACAAGTGATCAGATGTTTAACTACTCTTCCAAATATGAAGAGTATAGAATCCCTTGTAAATCTGTACCACATTCTGTTCAGAATAGTTTTCGTATTTATTTGTTTGTTTATTTTTTCTTCTTTTTTTTTTTTGGACACAGCCATTACCAGAGAAGTTTATAGTGAAAGGAATGGTAGAGCGCTTTAATGATGACTTCATCGAGACGCGCAGGAAGGCATTGCATAAATTTTTGAACAGAATTGCTGATCATCCAACTTTAACATTTAATGAAGACTTCAAGGTTTTTCTTACTGCAGAAGCCTGGGTAAATAATTTTGATTTATTCTCATAGAACCTTTCACTCTCTATCACTCTAGCAGATTGTAGGATTTCTCCTGTAAGTCTTTGCAAATCCGACTCTGAATTGAAATGGAGTTTTGAGAAGCACTGGAGAGCTCTGTCTTGCAGGGTATGACCTTGTGTTAAATTGACACACACATTCTATAACATACCCATTACACAATTCTGCTGTCTTCCTTACATATTAAGACTCTTCATTTTGTTGATGATTTTAAAATTTTTTTTGAAAGGGCAAGATTCAGATTGAATATATCGTCAGTACTAAACCTATATATGCATTTGTATTGATCCTATTTTGAGTAGTAGGTCAGCATAAAAGTCATTACTAAATGAACAAGTATGGTTGGATGGATGAAAGGAGCAGGGAGAAAAAGGAGAGAGAAAAACACAGTCTCATCTCTTTACTTTCCTTTGAGCCATCTATGTGAGGAATAACCTAATTTCTAATATAGAACATTTGTTTTCTTAGCTATTTTCTCACATTTTCTTTTCTGTTTTCTCTTTTGAAGCTCTAACTCAGCATGAAAGATAACATAAGGACAGAGGGTCAGTATGAAGCAGTTAGTGGTGTCTCAGTGGTGACAGGCAGACCTGAGATGGAAGTCTTTTGTGAGTTCCTATGCATCGAGTTTGTGGCCTGACTCTGGAACCTTAGAAGCCGTTAAGAACATTCCTATGGTCCTCAGTTGCAGTAGTAGCTTTCCAGCTGTGGTTTGTGCTGTCTCTGATCAAGTTTACTCTATCACGTGAACAAAGTGGGCCTAGTCAGTGGTGGCACCCACTGTTTCTCTATAAAACCACACTGACTTGGAAACAAAGCAATTTGTCATATCTCTATATAAATAATAGTGTATAGGGCATGCAAAAAAGACAACCTGGAAGCAGATCGATATTACTCAATATTCGAGTGAATAATACATAATCTGCAGACTAGGTAGTAGATGTTATTTCTCACCGACTTTGTTCTTGTGTGTGCACCCTTTACTGCTTATTTGAATGCAACTCTGTGTTTTAATAAATACTATGACTTCTTCAGAATCCCGTACAGATACTAGAGCTATCATTAGAGTCTCCTGGGTTTTTTTTTTGTTTATAATTGTGCCACATTTGTGAAGGGATAATTTGATTCATAGTGTACCCATTTATAGCATCTCTTCTCTTTTGCAAGTCTAGCTGCCCTTTCTAGGTTAACTCTGAAATTTTGTGTGTTTGTGTTTGTATGTATACATAGATATAGGTGTATCATTATATATAAATAAATATATATATATATATATATTAAAATCTTTTTCTGCAGTAGAGGTGGTGTCACAGTTGACCCACATCAGGTAGTATCTATTTACAAACTATCCTTATGAGTTCAAGGAGGCAAAGCTGGTTTGTGCCTAAGAGTGGAATCAGAGTTGGCCTCTGAAATCATATTGCCAGGACTGTCATCCCTGCTCAGTCACTTCTGTTCTCTTAGATTTTGAGTCAAGTTACTTAACACTCGTGTACTTCTATTTTCTTCTGAAAATATAAGGATGATAACAAGACCTACCTTGTAAGTTCATTTTGAAATAGTGTGTGTGTGTGTGTGTGTGTGTGTGTGTGTATGTGGCTAGTACTTAGAATATAAATGTTACCATTCTCATACCTAAAGAATTAATGAAGTCTTTCCATTGTTTCTACAGAATGAATGTAGACTGTGAGAAATCTTCCCTCTATCTTTTCTCCATTAACTTCAAGTTATAAAATATACATGATGGCATAGCATATCATCCTCTTCTCCAGTATCTCCTTGAGTACTGTTCTTTCTGTTACATTCTGTTCTTTTAAAGATTTATGCTCTGAGGAAGCATTATACACCTGATTTATGTAAGTACTTTCAGAGGAATATTTCCAGAGGACTGAGAATGGGAGGAGAAACTATGCCATAAAGAAACTCATCTGCCTCAAAGTAATATTAAAATATGATACACATGAAATAGTTTCATTATCTTCATCTGATTCCTAATTAGATTTTCTTTCTTTGTTTTGAATTGAGCCTTGAACTCTTGTTGCTTCACTATAATACTTTCTGTTTTGTTTCTAGGATCTCTCCTCTCACAAGAAGCAAGGACCTGGGTTGCTAAGCAGGATGGGTCAGACAGTCAAAGCTGTGGCATCCTCCATGAGAGGGGTGAAGAACCGGCCAGAGGAGTTCATGGAAATGAATAACTTCATTGAAATATTTAGCCAGAAAATTAATTTAATAGATAAAATATCTCAAAGAATTTACAAAGAAGAAAGGGGTACGTAAAAGCACTGAAGCATGATTTCTAAGTGTTTTCTTCACTTGTGGGATCTTCACATTTCCTGGTGTGGAGTGGTGACACTGTTAGAACCTCACTGTCAGTGCATGGTTTATACCCTGCAGTGTATTGGAAATCTCTGAGTCTTTCCTGATGTTGAAGGTGGTCATGAACAGCCCCATTTTGTTTTCTTTTTAAAAATAATTTTTATTGTAAAGGTGATGTACAGAAGGATTACAGTTACAAAAGTCAAGTAAAGAGTACATTTCTTTTTGAACAGTGTCACCCTCTCCCTATTTTCTCCCTTCCTTACCTCCCTTCCCCAAGTTGAACAGTTAATTTTGACCATAGTGTCTAGTATTACTGCTGAATTAGTTCATCCTTTGTCCCACCATTACTGTGCTTCTCCTTCCCCTCCCCAAATCAGATAAAGTTACATACAAGACAAAAGGTACAGAAATTTAAAAAAGGGGGGGGTGAACAGAAAGAAAAAGAAAAGTACCACAAATAGAAAGCCCAGAAAATGGGAGATCTTTACTAGCTATGCATCAGACAAGGGTCTCATATATAAAATATACTTAGAGCTCAAAAAATTAAACTCCCCAAAAATAAAACCTCAAAGAAACAATAACTCAATTAATAAATGGGCTAAAGACTTAAAGAGAGACTTCTCAGAAGAAGGAAAAAATGGCCAATAAACCCATGAAGAAATGTTCGACATCTCTGGGCATAAAAATGAAAATCAAGGCAACATTGAGATTCCACCTGACCCCAATTAGAATGGCCATTATTAAGAAAACTATCAATAACAGATGCTGGTGGGGATGTGGCCAAAAGAGAATGATGCTACACTGTTGGTGGGAATGTAAACTTGTTCAACTACTCTGGAAAGCAGCAGACTAAACACAGAGCTTCCCTATGATCCAGCAATCCCGCTCCTGGGCAGTTATCCAATTGAACACAAACCAGGATACACTAAAGCCACCAGCACAACCATGTTCATTGCAGTATTGTTTACCATAGCTAAGATATGGAGTCAACCCAGATGCCCCTCAATGGATGAATGGATCAAGAAAATATTGTACATATACACAATGGAATTCTGTGCTTCCATCAGAAAGAATGACATTGCTCCATTTATAAGGAAATGGAAAGACTTGGAAAAAGTTTTACTAAGTGAAGTAAGCCAGACCCAAAGAAACATAGGTTGCATGGTTTCTCTCATTTGTATTAATTAGAATGTGTCTATAAGTATAAAAGTAAATATAATGGGTGGTAAAAGACAAAAAATTACATTCAGACATAATAAATTAAACAGGACTCTAAATATTCACACAGTGAGACCAAAGGAGAATTTTCTTAGGAGAGGATCACAAGGACTCAATAGCTATGTGAATATGATCATATAAAATGATGGTTATTGAAATAAACTCCCAAGAAATGGAAACAATAGGTTTTTTTATTTTACTTTTTGTGGTCCCATTTGATTTTATCAACTGCTAACTCTTTCAGCTCCCATACATACAAAACAAATACTAGTAAAGGAAGACCTGAGTATATGGATAATGTACTCAACATGGATCAAAGAATTGGTGTCTCCAGATGTAGATTTTATATATTTTATATATTATATATTATTATTCTTGCAAACTTTTTGGAGGATGATGAAGTTGCAGGAGGAGGAGGAGTAATTTTTATATTAGGTCTTTCTAAGTATGCCAGAAAAATTTCTGTATTGGTAAGTAAGCTTTCCTCCTATTTTCTGTCACTAATATCTTTTCTGACTTAAAAAAACTTTATAAATTAGTCCTTATTTCATAATGATTATTCTCTAACTCTAGTATAATTGAAAACGTTTTCTAATTTACCTACATTAAAAATGGATGACTTATTTCACAAATATATTTCCTAATATAAGTTGGTATAAGAGATCAAGAAACTCTTCAAAATAGAAGTCCCTATGTTGATGGCTTATTTGCTAATTGCTTATGTCCATCATTTTATTGGAAGATCATTTGCATAATCAGGGCAACAGTTTATTTTCTTTCTCTTGTATGAAATCTAGATAGACCTTACACATAATGGGTGCTCATGTAAAATGCTCATGCAAAAAGAAATAATATAAGATTTGGAGTAGTGTCAGGGAAACTTGCCTTATCAAGAGTTGATTGATTGTTTTGAAGCACATTTTAATAACTTGGTTTGGTCTTCATCATTTTTTAATTTTTCCTTTCTGCTTCTTTCTCTCTAATTTTGAAGTGAGGGTCTCACTCTTAGAAAAAAAATAGGAAGAATGCTTTGTAAACCAGGCTGGCCTCAAACTTGTAATCTTTCTGCCTTTGACCACCTAAATATGGGTTCCCAGGCATATATAACCATATCCAGCTATTTGCCACTTTTCTTCATCTCATAAATCTTATTTTCTAATTGGGTTCTTAGCTTTCAGTTCTCTTAAACAGATTCTAGGTGCATAGTAAGGTTGGATAGCAATTCAAGAAGTCTCTGGCACCTACGGACATTTGAGCTGATAGACAATCAGTAAAATCTACATTTGCTGATTGATAGAAGGGAATAGTTTCAAAATCTTTGATAGACTCCAATGTTTCTGGAATATTCAGGAGGAAAGCTAGATCTTTCATAGACTCTATAAATCTGAACTGTCAGTTTCTGAAAGTGAATATTCCTGGTCCAAATGCTGGGGACTTTTTTGGTATTTAGAATGCAAAGCCTACTTGCAAAAACTTCATTCAAACTGATGGAATGTTGGCTCCTGTAGCTTTGAGAAGCTACCTTATCTACAGGGTTTTTTCTCCCATATTCAGATCATGAAGGGTTTGTGGATCATAATTAGTGGATTTGATACTTTTTTGTACTCAGATGCTTTTTTCCTTTCCTTTCCTCCTCCCTTTCCTGTTCCCCCTTTTTATTTTTAATGTCCTTTTCTTTTCTTTTTCTTTTTTTATGTTCCCAGTCTATTCAGCAGAATTAATTGTATTGATCACATGCTGCCTTATTTCTCTGTGGTATAGATTAAGGGAAGAATGATTTTCATCCTTAAGATCTTCTTTAGAACTAGAAATTTCATAAACAAATTGCAATAGAAGTCATTAAATGTTAGCATGCAGGTGTGATTAGCGTACTAACAATTTTTAGAAAGCACTGCATATAAAAAACATTTGTCACACATTGCCATACATAAATTGAAAAAAGAAATGTAGAATTTTTGTTTCCAGACATATTAGTTTAGTATGGTCACTGTTTAACAAAATGGATAGACCTAATCTCAGGATAGGAATTTGGGCAACTCTAGTAGTAATTAAACCTTCTATGTTTATTAGGTAACAACTAATATTTCTGTCAATTTTAAATTTAACATCTTCAGTTTATTTGATCATGTGGACTTTCAAAGCTTTAATAGTATGATTCATAGCATTATGAAAGTTTCAGTAAACTAACACATAGTCCCCCGAAATTTCAGAATTGCATGAATAATATATAAAATGCCCTCTGCATATGAATTTTCTAGTGTGGAAAAACACTTATTGACATTTTAAAATGAAATACATTCCTAGTATGAGCAGCCTGTAATCCTAGCTACAAAAGACACTAAGATCTGAGGATCACAGTTTGAAGCCAGCCATGGCAGTTTACGGTCTCTCAGATTGAGACTCTTATTTCCAAGTAACCAGCAAGAAGCTGGAAATAGAGGTCTGATTCAAGTGGGAGAGCAGCCTTGAACAGAAAAAGCCAAGTGAGGGTCCAAGGCCCTGAATTCGAGCCCCAACAAAGGCACAGAAACAGAAATTAATGTCATTTACTTATTTACCATTCATTAAATAGCTTTGGTTATTTGTTTAATTTTCGTTAATATGAAGATATTTAACACATTGCATATCAGACATTGTCTACAAAAATAATAAGAGTTAGCTTTTGTTTCAAGGAGCATATAGGCCAAGAATAGTAGGTAGATAACCTATGTAAGCAATTATAATAAGATAATGCTTCACTAGTAATAAAAATTGATTCATTGAGGGTAAAAGCAACTTGAAATCCTTTGGAACAAAAATCAAAGGAAATTTGTTTGAGATAGGGTTTTAAGAATGAGAAGTACTTGGTTGGGTATAGAAATGGAAGAGGACAAGACAAAGCAATATGCCTAGATGTGTCCCTTTCGCTCATGAATGAACATTACTTTGGCCTAAGTCAAAAATAGATCTGGCAGAGACTCTTGAGAATTGGACCTGGAACAGAAGGTAGAGAGTTATTATAAAAGGCTTTCTGAGTCAGTGAAGAACTCTGATGTTTCTTGTGATACAAATGGAAAGAGGGAAAAATAGGAGTTAGAGATGCAGTGCAAGTAGATGGATTGAGTCGACATTTGAAAACCTAAATAGGTTCACCCATTACAACAATGATATGTACAAGACGCTATGTCAAAAAACAAACTTTACAATTTAGGTGAGTGGGGCTGGGAAAACTAAGGAAGAGGCAACAATGCTTGATCAGAAATGTACTATTACCTTGCCCATGTAATTGTAACCCCTCTGTACAGTATTTTCACAATAAAAAAAACTTATTTAAAAAAAAAACTGGAGAAGAAAAAAGGAAACCTAGAAATTAGTTCTGTACGGGTGTAATTCTAGGAACATCTCCAGGGTTGTGCTTAGATAGTCATTGCCATTTATGATATAGAAACACAAGGAAGGAAAAAAAGAAGAGAAATTTTGTTTAGGATTTATTCCCTATGAGATACTTCAAATGTAATCATATCATAGGTAAATGTTGGTAATAGATACAGTAAATGCGTATTTTTCCCAAACAGGAAATTTTTAACTGTGAATAATATACTATTATTGATTATACCCTGCACCACTATAACTTAAAGATTGAATTGGGAAAACTGGGATGACTGGTCAGGCTAATGATAGATGACATTCATTTTCATATATTCCTGGTAAATATGTGTGCATGATAAAAAGAATGAAATCTTTTTCCGCTGTGCATAATTCAGGGATTTTTTTGAAAGCATCTGTCAGTTGGAGAGCTTACTAACTCACGGTTTGTTTTATAGAATATTTTGATGAGATGAAAGAATATGGCCCAATTCATATCCTGTGGTCGGCGTCAGAAGAAGATCTGGTTGATATTCTAAAGGGCATCGCCAGTTGCATTGATAAATGCCGTAAGGCCACTGAAAGACGGATGTCCGGCCTCTCAGAGGCCTTACTTCCTGTCGTGCATGAGTATGTGCTTTACAGTGAAATGTTAATGGTAAGAACACCTACTTAGAGTGCATCGCAGGCCCTTGCAACCTCATCCAGGTTCTGTAAAGACATGTTCTAATACTGCCTTTTCACCACTGCTTTCCTGTCCTAGCAGGATGTTGAATGATTATCAGTTCCCTGATTTGCTTTAGCAATGTATCTAATATCATTACATAGAAAGTCTTTGAACAAGACCTTGAAGTTTTGTTTCGACTTCTAGTTGCTTAAAAAAAAAAAACAGCCTTCAAATTAAAATGTTTTTCTGTCACCATTTCAAAATTCTCTTAATCCTGCTATCTTCAGTGTTTTAATTTTACATCCTTAAGCTACGATTTTTAGATATTTGGGGTTTAGTAATGCTATCTATAGTCCTTCATTCACAGTAGGAGCCGCATCTTGTTTCTGAAGTTGTGTATCCTTGTTTTCAAGGGATTGTTTTTCCTTTGCCTCTATCTTGGTAAGAATAAGTGTCATAACTGTAAACATGGGATCTGACTCCTTCTATTTGTTGTGTGTGGGGTTTTTTTTTTGAGGGAGTCACTAAATACTGTGTGGACAACCAGCTTCTTGTGTTTTCTGGAATTATTGGGTCCTTCTGGAAGCAAACCCTCCTTGCTTCCCAAAGGCTCCCAGATTTCACTTCTGTCTAATCTCCTGCTCTTCTCCAGCAGTTTCCTTAGCCACACCTTTTGTTTTTACTTCATTATTATTTACCCGCTGTGTTCTTCCCAGAAGTTTGATTTGTGTATTCTCTTCCCTTAATGAGGTAATGTTTTCCCTCAGATCATGTCAAAGATAGAAGCTGTACAGAAAAATATTGTTACTAAAGGTGTGGAAAATCATTAGAGGTACTAGAAAGAATTTTTGGACAGAGCCTCGACTGAATCATTTTATGGAATTCTGTGATATCATCTGTAGTATTTGTATTGTGGCTTGGGTTCTGTTTTTTTAATTGAAATATTTTTTTTCAGTTTCAGTTTTTAAATAACAAACAATGATGCCATGATAAAGTGTATTAATTAAACCAAGGGCTGGTGGCTCATTTCTGGTTGTTCAGGAGGATAAGATCCAGAGCATCAGGGATTGAGACCAGCCTAGGCAGAAAAGACTCTTGAGACTCCATCTTCAAAATAACCAGCAAAAAGCTAGGCTAGGGGCCTGCCTCAAGTTGTAGACCACTGAGCAAGAGTTCATGGTTCTAAATGCAAACCCCAGTGTTTCCCTTTCCAATATTTTGTTGTTGTTGTTTTTGTTGGTTGTGGGGCCTGAACCCTGGGCCTGGTCACTGTCCCTCAGCTCTTCAGCTCAAGGCTAGCACTCTACCATTTGAGCACAGCACTACTTCCAGCTTTTTCTGCTTATGTGGTGCTAAGTAATCAAACCCAGGGCCTCATGCATGCAAGGCAAGCACTCTACCACTGAGCCACCTTCCCAGCCCCTCCAATATTAAATTTAACTTTCACTAGTGTCTGGCCTTATGAAGCAAACTCTTACTTAAAATATATCTATACATACAAAGACCAGTACTTTATATTTATAGACATAAACATGTGGAGCTGAGTTATAGCATCATTTGGATTACAGGAAAGAAAGTTTCTCATTTTTCTTGACTATATCTATGTTTATGTTTTTATTACGATCTCTCAGATGGATTTCCTAAAGGATATAAGACAGTTACAAAATTTAACCTGTTCTTCACTTGAACCATCTTCGTATCCTCCCCATCATAGGAAGAGGTTCCTTGATATTATTGTCCAAAAAGAGGAATTTGTGATAATTGGTTGGTGTTTCAGTTCTCCAATACTGGGACAGATGTTCATCTCTTTTCAGATATTTTAAGAGTAATCCCATTGGATGGACAATGGATGTTAATTCTCTGGGGATCTTAAATCCTCAGGCCTCTCATTTCTCATTGAAATGCTACAGAGTCATCTTTTTGCCTTGCATATACCTGAGTTGTTTCTAGATGCTTCCCTTTGTAAAAACACTCCGAAGGGCTGGCACTGAGGCCTTTCTGTTTGACTAGCACTTACGAACACTAGTTATTTGCCTACCTAGTCAGCTGTCTTATTTCCTTAATCTGTATAGGCCATTTTTATGAATAGACCTTAATTAAATTAACATGGTGAAAAGTAGTGAAAGATGAGTACAAATAAAGAGACCTTGCCTTGGGGCTGGGAAGGTGGCTCAGTGGTAGAGCGCTTGCCTTGCATGCTTGAGGCCCTGGGTTCAATTCCTCAGCACCACAAACAAAAAGAAAAAAAGCCGGAAGTGGCACTGTGGCTCAAGTGGTAGGGCACTAGCCTTGAGCTGAAAAACCGAAGGGTAAGGCCCAAGCCCAAAAGTCAAGCCCCAAGAACGGAACCCAAAAAAAAAAAAAAAAAGAGAGACCTTGCCTTTATGAAGTCTAAGTAGAAAAGTGACTCACCAAGGGAAAGACACTGTTAAACATCAGCAAAATCATTCAACATAATGATGGATTTGTGCATCCACATTGATATCCAAGGGTCTTTCAAGTTTAGAAACCTTGAAACATGAATTGATGATTATTTGAGGAAAAAAGTTTAAACTGCCAAGTCAAAAGTCACAAATTCTCATGTACAGTTGGCTAATTAAACTGGATACATATTTGTCATCTCAGCCACTGGGAGGCTATGGCAGGAGGATTGTAAGTTTGAGACTACCCTGATTAAAGGTATGGGAAATACACCATCAATAAAAGCAAAATGGCTGCCATGTGTCAATGCACATTACAGCTTTCTGAGTCACACTATAGCTGTTGGTATAACTGATTGGGGTTTTGGGGAGGTCATAAAATAGAAATTCCTACCTGGTGTAGATATTTGCAGACAAGTGGCCACATGACTTCCAGCTCCTGGTGGTGAACCTTGTAGCACACGCCAGGGGTCCTGATAACATTTTTGTGTGTTTTGTTCTTTTCTGCTCTGAATGTTGAATAAGCATACAGTGCTCAAGCTGGTAAAATATGCATGGGAAAATTATGAAAGACAAATTTTAAAAAATCATGTTATATACTTGCTCACAGTTGACATGTTATCATCAAAGAAAACAACTCTGTGTATGTGTGTTTGCATGTGTGTATACTGGGGCTTGAACTCAGGGCCTGGCCATTGCCCCTGAGATTTTACACTCTTACTACTTGAGTCACAGCTCTGCTTCCAGCTATTTGGCAATTTATTGGAGAAAAGAATCTCACAGACTTTTCTTTTTTTTTTTTTTTTGGGGTCCGGTCGTGGGGCCTGTAGTCTCGGCCTGGGCACTGTCCCTCAGCTCTTCAGCTCAAGGCTAGTGCTCTACCACTTAAACCACATCGCCACTTCCGGCTTTTTTTCTTTTTGCTTATGTGGTGCTGGGGAATTGAACCCAGGGCCTCAAGCATGCAAGGCAAGTGCTCTACCACTGAGCCACCTTCCCAGCCCAAGAGTCTCACAGGCTTTTCTGACCAGGCTGGCTTTAAACGTCAATCCTCAGATCTCAGCCTCCTGAGTAGCTAAGATTATGGACTCCAAAATTGATTTTTAAAATATAGTATATCCTCAAATGATTGATGGTATTGGGAATGTATTTCTGATAGCTATTTCTATTCTATGATGTTAATTTTTGTTCTATAAAAGATTATCAAGTACAACTTTATCATTTTATTTTTAATATGAAGGGTGTTATGAAAAGAAGAGACCAAATCCAAGCAGAATTGGACTCGAAGATTGAAGCTTTGACTTCTAAAAAGGGAGATCCTCATCTGGTAAGTTTTTCAGTTTGTTGAGATGATCATTTAGGATTCATCATCTAAATGTTCTTAGCAGGCTAGAACTTCATTACGTATTGTTTCTAAGAATTTGCCACGTTACAGACTAATTATTTTTTCCAGACATCTAATGTATTATCATGTGAGACTTGAAACTTAACAGGGATGCTCTGCTGTCCTTCTCACTTGTCTTGATTTACCCTGTAAGGATTGTAGGAAGGGCATAATGTGTCACAAGAGAGACTGAGAAGTATTTAGCATTGTGCCAGGAAGTATTCAGAAAATAAAATACACATTTTAGTAATTTTATCAGGAAGTTATACCAAATAAGTTAATGTTAAGTGTTTTCTAATTATTGTAAAAAACATTTTTACAAATGAAGTATTTTTGTTTTCAACTTAAGGCCCTTCCTCAGAAACATGGCAATCTTCAAATGTACAGGGCAGTGATGTAATGAAATATCCTATATGTCTATCCTGGGCCTTCATTAATTCTCATTTCTCTTCCCACTCCAGAACAAGCTCTTCCCTTTGTGGCTCCTCCTTCCTTCCCTCCCTTCCTCCCTTCCTCCCTTCCTCCCTCCTTTCCTCCTTCCCTCCAACCCTCCCTCCCTCCTTTCCTTCCTTCCTTCCTTCCTTCCCTCATTGATAGTCAGGCATTGTGCTTGCCAAGTAGGCCCTCTACCTCTCAAGCTCCATCTCTGGTATTTTTATTATTATTATGTTTTTTTATTGTAAAAATACTGTACAGAGGGGTTACAGTTACATAAGCAAGGTAATGAGTACATTTCCTATCAAGGATTGTTGCTTCCTCCTTTGTTTTCCCCTACCATTCCTTCCCTCCCACCTCCACAACTCCACTCCCCCCCACCCTGCAAATTGTAGTTCATTTTTCAACTTAGTGTCTTGTACTTCTTACTGTTACAATGGGTTAACCTGTATCCCTATTTAAACATTTTGTTTTTTCCTTCCCCTCCCCAAATTAGAGAAGTGTATATATAAGATGCAGCACACCGACATCAAATACAGTGAGAACAGGTTATACCATGGGGAAGGAACATGCAAAGCAACAACAACAACAAAAAAAAAACACATGGTACATTATAAATAAGTTAGAAACAATAGTAACAAAGAAAAAACCACTTATGTCCCTATCTTGGGGTTCATTTCACTTAACCTCATCTTATCTAGTCATATGTATATAGCTTTTGACCTTTTCTGCTTATCCCAGACATATACTAGATATTGCAAATAAGGGAAACCATGGGACCTATGTTTCTTTGGGCCTGGCTTACTTCACTTAATATAATTTTTTCCAAG
>NW_012267458.1:1485482-1622759 GCF_000151885.1 Dipodomys ordii
AGAGCCTCACATACTTTCTTGCCCAGGCTGGCTTGAACCATGATCCTCAGATCTCAGCCTCCTGAGTAGCTAGGATTACAAGCATAAACCACCAGTGCCCGATGCAAGTATCTTTTTTATTTTCGTGTTCTTTATAAAAAAAAAAATTCTTGATATCTCACTATAGCCTAATGGTCATTCATTTGTCTTTGTGCATATCTTGTTCACCATATTTAATACTTCGTAGCTATGTGTTATGAGGTTGGAGAAATTATCAATTGTAATTACCTGCATTATATTCTGTAAGATATTTTAAATTAAGACTTGAAGCAGACTCATTTAACAGAATATCATTACAAATTTCTTGTTGTTGCCTATCAAAATAGATCCTTCCTAAAAATGTAAAGAAAATGATCTGTGAATGTCATCTTTTACATTGCAAAGAGTTAATTTGTTGACAAGCCTGTCCCTATAAATCATGATGTTATCTTTAGAGAGAAACCTGCTAGAGTTCCTTTATAGATGAATCTGCCATGACTGGTCACAGACAACTGAAAGGAAGTTGCTTAAAAATATGCAGGATGGGGTCACCATGGAAACCCGCCCTTGTGAGGTCCTGCTAAGGAGCTTCTTGTACAGTCACCATGGAGACCCTGGCAGAAAACTGAATATAGCGATCTTGCCTGATTGTTTACCATGGCAACTCAGATAGGGCCACACTGGAGACAACCCTGGGGCCATTTCTATGGAGATCTGCTGGGGCTGCCATGAGAGACTCCTCCATCAAAGTAACCTTTCGGTGGGATGCTATGTGCAAAGCCAGTATAGCATTTCTTAGGGAACTAACTGGTCAGTGAAATGAGGCTTTCCCAAGAAAGGCAATGAGCTAGGAGAGTTATAATTATTGGGTAGAAAGATAGAAGTGATGCAGCATTCCAGAGGTCATGGTGAATATACCATTGGGTATATTCATGGTGGGCTCTGTTGTATGCAAACATAAGGCTCCTTGCATTGCCTATAACTCTGTAAATGGCATAAGTCACAAAATTTCAGTATCGTTTCTTTCGCTCATGACACAGACGTGTCCACCAAAAATAATATAATCTTATAAAATCAAATAATACTTGATAGTGATTTCTTTGCTTTATTACCTGGGTAGTTATAACGTGGCTGCTTCTTAGGGTTTGTGGTTTGTAGCTCTTATCTCTGGCAAGAAATTAATGGCTTCCGAATGACCTGTTCCCCGGAAAAAAAATCCAACTGCTGCCCAATTCAAAGGCAAGCCAACCGGTTGAATTGAAAAATTTTTTTTTAGGCTATGGAATTAGATGGAAACAAGTCCTAGCTTATCTGCCTATTAACAATGTGACCCAGAATAAGTTTGTAACTTCTTTTAGCCTCTTACCATATTTAATTTGAGAAAATTATTAGTGTCTTTCTAATAGACTTGCATAAGGATTAAACAACATAATGCAGGTCAATTGCTTGAATTATACTTAAAATACTCAGTTGTTAGCTGCTACTATTTTGATGACTATATAGACATAATATTTGAGTAAGGTCTTGTAACTATGAAATTGTTCATTGAAGAGTGGGGAAAATATGAAGAATAGATATTATTAAAATAGGTCCAGCCAAGGGCTGGTGGCTCACTCTTGTAATCCTAGCTACTAGGGAGGCTGAGATCTGAGGATTGTGGTTCAAATACAGCCAGGGCAGGAAAATCCGTAAGACTCTTACCTCCAATTAACCACCAGAAAACAAGTGATGTTGTGGCTCAAGTGATAGAGTGCTCACCTTGAATTGAAGAGCTCAGGGACAGTGCCCAGCCCAGAGTTCAAACCCCATGATGGGAAAAAAAAAAGTGGTTCAAAGTCAGGTGCTAGTGACTCACACCAGTAATCCTAGCTACTCAGTAGGTTGAGATCTGAGGATTGCAGTTCATAAGCCAGCCTTGGCAGGAAAGACTGTGAGTTACTTTATGTCCATTAACAACCAAAAGCTGGAAGTGGAATGGTGGCTTAAGTGGTAAAGTGCCAGCCTTGAGTGAAAAAGCTAAGGGATAGCATCCAGGCCCAGAGTTCAAGCCCCATTACTCACACACACACACACACACACACACACTCCCATACACACACAAAAGTAGTTCAAGTTGACAGAGCATGGGAAAGGAGGAGAATATAGGGAACAGTGTGGGATGATGAGGGCTGTAGGTCTTACTTGCCAGGTTAGAGAATGAAGATTTCGTCCTTGGTATGGATCCAGTGAGCCTCTGTACTGAAGAAGTGAGGGGAGAATTTCAGGGGGAATCAGAGAGAGAGGTAGACGAAAGATGAGTCGTCACTTAGCAAAAGAGACAGTGCTACTACAGTCTCTTTACTAGCTTGTAAAGTTGGCAGATAATTGTAAGAACTTGACGGTTTTGAGGTTTGGTAGTAAGGAGTTGTTTTGTTTTGGGAATGGGAACAGATCAAGAATTTGAACTCAGGGCCTTGGTGCTGTTCCTTAGCTTTTTTGTTTAAGGCTAGTGCTCTACCACCTAACTCACAGCTCCATTTACAGCCTATTAGTGCTTAGTTAGAGATAATAAGAGTCTCATGAATTTTCCTGCCCTGGACTGGCTTTGAACCTTGATGCTCAGATCTCAGCCTCTTGTAACTAGGATTACAGGCATGAGCCACCAGCACCTGTCTGTTAGTAAGCTTTTAGCTGGAGCTTGCATTTGACAGATGTTTATTTATCTCATCACTTTAGCTATAAAATAAATAAGATTTATCTGTGGTGCTAAGTAATGCTGCCTACCCATTTTCTTTTCCTTTTTGTTTTTGAATGGGAGATTTATAGTTTTCCATTCAAAGCAACTTTCAACTATAAATGAATATGAATACATTTGACATTTAACAATATGTGCATAGACTGAGATTTGGATCTAGATATAATGCCATGGCTGTTTAGCAGTATATTTATATGAACAAAAAATACATTTCCATAAGATGGTCAAAATGTGGATTTGCATGCAGCCACATTCAGTAGATGCGAACAGATACTAACTTTATCCAGGCTGGTCTTTCCTCTACATGCCATGCTAATTTTGAGCCTGTGTTTTCTTTCATGCTGAAATGGATGCTTATTAATTTTTGAGTGATCTTGGTAGTATACTCAAGGCTGCACAGAGAAAGAGTACCTTTCCTCTAATTACAGGAAGCTTTATAGCAATGTTAATGTGGACATAATGAGCCTTGATTACGGTGTGGAACAGATGTTCCCTCTTCTTTTTAGATATTTGCTGGGTCGCCTCTTCCTGACCTTTTTACAAGCTATATACTTTCTTCTATAGACCTCATCACTTATTGTGATCTAGTTTGCTCTTTCTTGTCCACTTCCATCTATATGTCTCACACACATATGCAGCTCCGCCCAGGAAAAGATGCACATGCTCAAATAACAGCTAAGAATGTGAAAGGAAACAAGAGCCTTTTTTTTTTCTTGTATATGTCCTCTGTCAATTTATAGTGAGCTTCATCCAACTTTTCCTCTGGCCTTGTGCTCAGGATTGTGAAGAGTGATGATTAAAACCAATCAATAAGGGTGTTGGACTGACCATAGCCAGGTGATACCTCCTGGTAAAGATATTTGAAAAACACTTGGGCTCTTCAGTAGTAAGAAGGAAATGGATGAAGGATTCTAGGTAAAACAACAAGAAAACAAATGAATCTGTGCTATCACTCCTGGCCTCTTGACCCGTCAGCATACTGGCTGAAGTACTCTTTGTGTAATAGGATTTGGGATGCTACCAAGGCCTCCAGCAGAATTCTCCTGGAAGAAGCACAGGAAGTCTCAAATCCCACCTCTTCTCATTCTTGTCTGGCTAGCCTGGCATTCATGGCTTCATAGTCTTGACTAGTAAGGGGAGGAAAAGAAATCTATGCAGTCTTCTTTGTATAATCTGTAAATGGCTATTAAAAAATGATAGATGCCTAATTAAATTGCCCCCAAAAAAGCAAGTAAAGAAACAAGACATTTTTTTTTTTTTGCCAGTCCTGGGGCTTGAACTCAGAGCCTGAGTATTATCTCTGAACTTCTTTTTGCTCAAGGCTAGCACTCTAACACTTGAGCCACAGCGCCACTACCTGTTTTTTCTGTTTTTCTGTTTATGTGGTACTGAGGAATCAAACCCAGGGCTTCATGCATGCTAGGCAAGCACTCTCCCACTAAACCACATTCCAGCCCAGGACTCTGTCTCGTCTATCTGGTGGGATCTAGGATTTCACCACACAGGCTCTTCCCACTCATTATTTAATTTTGTGCCCTATTATGACCAAGTAGAGCAGTTCCTGAACAGAATTTAAAGATAAGTTCTTAATTCCAATGACAAAATTTTGTGTGAGTTCATCCAAGGCGTTGTGAGGTCTCTACGTCTTACCTTTGTAGTTTGGGACAAGTTGTGTGCATTCTTTGACACTGCTCTCAGCTATAGAACATGATAGCATGTAAAGTCAGCACATTAAAACTCAAAGCCTAATGCCTAACCAAGGTTAGATTTCAAATATTTGTATTAGTGATATTAGAGGGACTTTCTTTGGAGTATATATTGTTCATTTCAGCAAAAGTTGGAAAGTAGTAGTTAGGTTTCCATTTTTTGATCTTCACATTGTTTAGGAAAAGAAAGGGTGCCAGGGTCGGGGCTCATACTAGTACCTCAAGCTACTCAGGAACTGAGATCTGAGGATTATGGTTCGAAGCTATTCTGAGGAGAGAAGTCCATGAGACTCTTACTTCCAATTAACCACCCAGAAGTCAGAAATATGGGTGTGGCTCAAGTAAGTAGAACACCAACCTTAAATGAAGGGCTGAAGGACACTTTCCAGTCCTGAGTTTAAGCCTTAGTACCTGTGTGTACACACATACATGCACACACACGTGCATCTACACACACACACACACACTAGAAAGAAGAGAAAGGAGAGATGGCAGGAGGGAATAAAGAAACAGGGAAAGGAAAAGAAGAGGAAGAGGACCACTTTACATATTTTATTGAGTTGAATAGTGATCTTCTCAGGTAAGTTCAATACACCTAATATACAGATAATAAAAACGTTGTAAGATTATTTAAACCAAGTTGTCCTTGGTAATGAATCATCAATGTAGCTATGGAATGAAGGACATTCTAGAAAAGAACCACCCCAACCAACTCAACAAGATCAATTAGTTTTCCTTTTCTTTGTCCAATAAAGGCCTCCCTGTGTAGCCCAAGCTGGTCTTGAACTTTCAGTCCTCCTGCTCCACAAACCCAGTTGTGCTGAGCACCAATAGCCCTAGGTATGAGGCCCTGTGGGCAGGGTTGTCTTTCCCTGTCAGCTGCAGTGGTAGAGCTTCCTCTCCTGAGTGTGTTTCTAGCTTCCTCACATACTGGGCTAACACCCAGTCCCACATTGTCTTCCATCCACTGTCCATTGTGCTGAACCAACCAGATGGTTGGGAGCCTGGTTCAAATCTACATCCATTTACCATGTGTGTTTATGGACTTACCTTGACCTATGCTTATTTTCTCTGTACACCATTTTCTTTTCTACTTCCTGTCCTTACTCTAACATGGAAGGACTCAACAATAAATAATAAACAAATAAATATGAAACAGAGATGAAGCATTTTCAAATCATCTCAAAGACCAACACATTTTCCCCAAGCATATTTGTAGCAAAAAAAAATGTACTTTTTCTTTTGAGGGGTATTTGCACAAACCAGTATGTCCATTTGAACACAAGCCTAGGTGACAGTTGGCTCCCTATCACTGTTACCCAGAAAAACCAATCGAGATATTGATATTTACTAATGAAATGTGCTCAGGGAAGTAGCTGACTATTAAGGTTTACTAATCTGAAAAACAAACTTATAAATGTACAGCCTTGAATGAATGAGAGCAGAAAGAATCCAGCTGACAAAGAAAGACTGGAGAAAAAACAGAAAGGTAGTAACATTAATGTAGGTACTTTTCTAAGGCAAGATTATACATTCTGGTTTTTTTTTCTAGAAACATGATTTTTTTTCTTCATTGCTACAGAGAAAGTTAACAGATGGATAAAGTAAAAGGAGTAGCTTAAAATTCCAGTCATGTTTTTCTCAGGATTTTTTTTTTAAAAAGTCTACTTCTGGTGTCCTTTGGATTTGTAGTTTGTTTTGTGGCGTTCTCCTGTGGTGAAGATGATAAGTTTAAGCAGTTGTCAGTGCACAAACTCAAAATAGATTCAATTTCTTTTTAATTTAAACATTTTGTTCATAAGAAATGTGTCCTGAGGGCCTGTCTTACATATTCCTTTTACTCTTGGCCCTGCTTGGACACTTGATAAATTTTTGATTATGCTTAAAGCAGTAACACACTGAGAGCTAGAAGTCTGGGTAGAGCTCTGATTCACTTTACTCAACTTGTGATCTTAATCGGTCATTACTTCTTCTTTATCCATGAACATACAGAAATAATGCTTATTCTTAAGAAAGCTGTTGATAATGCTTAGTTTGAAAAAAGCTGTTGACAATGAATTTATACATTTAACCTCCAATTTGTGTTACTTGAAATCTTCGCTAAGCTATCGTATGAATTTGTGAAAGATTAGAGAATATTAAGTAGTGTCGTAACATGTATTATTTAAAGTATAAATAGATTAAATAGTATCTAAAAAAGAAAAATATCGGCTGGGCACTGGTGGCTCATGCCTGTAATTCTAGCTACTCAGGAAGTTGAGATCTGAGAATTGTGGTTTAAAGCCAGGCCAGACAGGAAAAGTCTGTGAGACTCTGAACTCCAATTAACCCCTAGAAAACCAGAAGTGATATTGTAGGTCAAAGTGGTAGAGCACTATCCTTGAGTGAAGAAGCTCAGCACCTAGGTCCTGAGTTCAAGCCCCAAGACTGACAAAAGAAAAAATAATTCCATAAAGCCAGGCTAGGATTTGTGCATGTGGGAGGCTAGGCCAGGAAGACTGAGTTCAAGGACAGCATGGGTTACATAGGGAGACCTCTATCTGGAACTAAGAAAACTAAAGCCAATATTTCTCTCTTTTGATTGGCTGGTTGGTTGTTTTCTTTTTTTCCTAGTACAGTGTAAATCACTCCATTAAGTGTGCTTTTTAATTTATTCTATATTTCTAGGCATTGGCGTAAGTGAAGACTTTTTTTCCCCTACTGAATCTTTTGTTTACGGAATCTTCTTGGTCATTTGCAATCTGTTTGGGAGGCAGGTTCCCATCACCCCACCTCTGTCTGCTGGCCCGATCATAGACCCCAGCTGTAATCCAGGGCATAGCACATGTCTTCTCCCTCCATAAGTGGGCATGCTCATGGGCTTTTTTTTTTTTTTTGAATACTCCACACTGGATCACACCTATGTGAGAGCCTCCATTTTCCCTGCTCCCATTCTGTTTCCCCATGCCAGCCTCACCCAGCCCCATGCAATGCCCTCCTCACTCTTGATTGGCAGGTTCTCCTGCTGCAGGATACAGCAGCAGCTCCTGTCTCCCCCGGTTCAAGGCCATGACAACCTTTTGTCCCTTCCTTCCTCTACCAGCACAGACATTATTTGTGTTCCCCACTGAGCAGCATCAGCTTCAGGACCGAATAGTTCAGAAGGGAAAGAAAAATGGAGGAGCTGAGTTTAGTGTCCAAATGGTTACCCTATTTCCCCGCATGAAAATCAGAAAGTCGTGTCCAGACTCCAAGGCAATGGGAAAAAGCCATAATGGCCTGTACCACTGGAGAGTAGTGGAGAGTTTAAGAAGAAAGATAAAGCGCTCTGCTTAGTGACACAGCTAGTTTTAACTATACCCTAGCCTTTCTCCCTGAAGATTTATAAGTACTTTACCCCTGATGAAGGAGTTTGAGGTCCACAGGTCCACATGGATAAAATTATTTGAAAGCAAGTGACAACTCTAGGCTGCTAAATTGAAACCAAAAGTTATGCTAACAGTTGTGAGTCTCCCTAATTCTTAATAAATTAGAAATTAGAATGTATCCAGTTGCGCTGATGTCATAAAGTTGCATTCCTGTTTTCTTTTTTTTTGGGGGGGTGTCCGGTCGTGGGTCCTGAACTCTGGGCCTGGGCGCTGTCCCTCAGCTCTTCAGCTCAAGGCTAGCACTCTACCACTTGAGCCACAGCGCCACTTTCGGCTTTTTTCTTATGTGGTGCTGAGGAATCGAACCCAGGGCCTTGAGCATGCAAAGGCAAGTGCTCTACCACTGAGCCACCTTCCCAGCCCCATTCCTATTTTCTTTAAAGTAGGTATTATTTTTTTAATTAATCAAGTTGAAATAGGCAGAAAAAGGGCTGTGAGCCAGGTAGTACTAGGCACAAAGATGCTTCAAAATGATCCCCCAAGAGAATTATTATCAGAGCTGTATTTTTACCAGATCAGCCGCTTATGGATGACAATGAGCTAATATTTTATAAGCAATTACTGTGTGCCAGGCAGAGGCCGAATCTATGTGTATCACCTCATTTACATCTCACAAAATATAATGATGTGTGAACATTGTTATTTTTATTTTATAAATGTGATAATTGAGGCCCAGAGAAATAGTTAATGTGTCAACTTTGTACTCGTAGGAATTCTCCAAGAAGGACTCTAAGAAATTGTGCAATTAACTGTATTCCAAAACTTTTAAAGCATTTCCCAGCAACAGTTATGGATAGGTTGTTGATCCTTTATTCATGGGAAAAACCACTGGTCCACCATAGAAGTTTACATCTGAGTCCAGTAGAGCTGATTATTATCATACTTGAGATAGCTAACATCAACCATTTAATTTTGGCATGTATGTAAATTCCACTTGACATTCTCTTGTAGAATATTATTTGTGACTTGAAATGTTCTGCCACACTGCAGATTGATTTTTTTTTTCTTAGCTGTACTAGAGTTTGAAGTTAGGGCTTTGTACTTGTTATGCCTCTGGCCCTTTTTGTTCTAACTATTTTTGAGATAATGTCTTGGTTTTGTGTCTGAGCTGACCTGGATTATGATCACCTATTTATGCTTCTTCTTTTTTATTTATTTTTTATTTTTTGGGTCTGGTAGAGGGGCCTGAACTCTGGGCCTGAGCGCTGTCCCTCAGCAATTCAGCTCAAGGCTAGCACTCTACCACTTGAGCCACAGCACCACTTCCGACTTTTTTCTTTTTCTTATGTGGTGCTGAGGAATCGAACCCAGGGCCTCAAGCATGCAAGGCAAGCACTCTACCACTGAGCCACCTTCCCAGCCCCCTATTTATGCTTCTTTTGCCATGACCAGCTGTTGGTTGAGATGGAAATCTCACAAAATTTTTACCTGGCTGGCCTCCAACCTCAGTCTTCCTGATCTCCATGTCTGCAGTAGGATTACTGGTGTGAGCCACTGGTGCAGGACATGCATTGTAAGTTTTAATGGTATAGTTGTCTCTTAGTGTCTGTTGATGATGTTTTGTTTTTAAGGAATCAAATCATCACTTTTAAAAAGGTTGTTAATAATAGAACTCCCAGACTCACCTGGAAAGAATGAAACTCTTGATTTCCTGTATATTTGCTGTGATTAACCTTGCAGAAGATTCAGAGGAGAACTCTTCATTTCCTAGAAGGCTTCCATTTTGACAATTGGCTTTTTTTGTGTGTGTGCTGGCAGTGTAACAAGAAATCATAATTATTGTCTGAGGCATGTTAATGATGTTGGAGGTGCTTGTTTTGAAGGTGATGTGTCAACTGCGTTTGTGGGTGTTTTATGACTCAATTTGTCATTTTTAGAAAATGCATTGTGTGTTATTGAGCAAGTTTCATTTGGATAACAAAATTGGCAATGGTTTTTGAGGAGAGAGAGATTTCAACTTTTTGAGAAAAGTGTGTATTATAATAAAAAGGTACTACTTAATAATCACATGCATGCATGAGCAGCATTGTATAATCAACCATTTAATTTGTTCAGACACATCTTACCTCTCTCATGGATCAGAAAATAATACATTTTTATTGTTAAGAGTCCTCCTCTCTCTCCCCTGCAATTTAATTAATGCTTGTAATAAAAAAAAAGGTAACTGTCAGATTGGAATTGAGTTTTTCAATTTTCTATTGTCTTTTGATAGAGTAGCAATCTAAATCTTTTTTATTTAGGTATGTTCTTTTCAAGAACTTTTCAAAATGATAATTCCCCAGTTTTCTAATTGTGAAGAGAAAATTTTAAGATTTGAATAAATAGATTGAATGGTTTCAGGGTTTTTTTTTTCCGTAGAAGGATATAGTAGAGAAGCAATCTCAAAAGGAAAATAATGATATTCCAAAGTAAGAATAACTAATATCCTTACATTGTATTTTACTCAAAAATTGGAGATATATGCCTTTGAGGATAGAAACATTAGCAATTTAAGATTAGGTGTTGTTTATCAGTGTAAAGAAAGTAGCCTGAAAACTAGTAAGAAAACAAGCCAAGGGGATGGGAAGGGGAAACAAAGGAGGAGGCTACAATGCTTGATAAGAAATGTACTCATTATCTTGCCCGTGTAATTGTAAACTCTCTGTACAGTATTTTCACAATAAAAAATTTAAAAAAAAAGAAAACAAGCCAAGGATTCCTTACTGACATTTTACCTTCCTAATATCCATTTAATCTACAAATATTTATTGAATCCTCAAAAAATGTTAAGCTTTGGAGTTACTGATGAAAAGACGGACATATGACCATTCATAGCAGAGCTTATATTCCAACAGCAAAGTTAAAAACAAAAAGAACAAAGTATTCTGGTTCTAAGGAGGTCAAGAAAATGATAGTGGATTGTTCCTTTCTATTGACAACAGAAAAGACCTGTGCTGTTCTAGGAATGATTACCTGAAGTCTGTTATTTAAACTGAGGCAAAAGAGTGGTGAGTATTGGTGGCTCATGTTTATAATCCTACCAGTTCAAGAGGCGGAGATCTGATGATCATGGTTCAATGCCAGCCCAGGGCAAACTCAAGAGACTCTTATTTTCAGTTAACCAGCAAAAAGATAGAAGTGAAGCTGTGGCTCAAGTGGTAGAGCACTAGCCTTGAGCAATAAAATGCACAGGGACAGCACCTAGGCCCTGAATTCAAGCCCCGGGACAAGAAAGGAAGGAAGAAAGAAAGGAAGAGAAAGAGAGAAAGACAGACAAGGAATGAATGAATGTAGGAGTTTCTTTAAGTATTTCACTTATTTAAATCTTTAATATCGCTCAATAATGTTTAAAACATTTCTTTTCCTAAATGATCTTCTATGTCATTAAAATTTCAGTACCTGTTTTTTTTTTCTTTTTTTCTTTTTGGTCAGTTGTGGGACTTGAACTCGGGGCCTAGGTACTGTCCCTGAGCCCAAGGTTAGCACTCTACTACTTGAGCCACAGCACCACTTCTGGTTTTTGAGTGGCTAATTGGAAATAAGAGTCTCATGGGGACTTTTCTGCCTAAGCTGTCTTCAAACCACAAGCCTCAGATCTCAGCCTTCTGAGTAGGTAGGATTACAGGCGTGAGCCACCAGCTCCTGGAACTCATTTTTTTTTTTTTGGTTTGCATTAATCATAAATTTTATACTTCAGAGTGTTTATTGCCCAACTTCTTTGCTCAGTTTAGGAATGTAACTGTCTTGCTTTTAATCTTATATTCAACAATCTTTTAAATTAGTTTTTTATTTTCTTAGAGATTCTGAAATTTTCTCTGCATAGAAAATTCTATCATATGTGCATATTGGTAATTTTGTCTTATTTATTCAATAATTATACCTTATGTTTACTTTTTTCATCTGTTACTACACTGGCAAAAACCATGATAATGTTATTAGCCATGGAAAATGCTTCTATCATTCCTTATTATAAGTAAATACTCTCAAGATTTTTTCCACTAATAGTGATGTTTACTATAGATTTTTTCCTTCCTATAACTTAGTATTTGACAAGTAGTTGCTGTATATCATAGGTTTATATTTTTAACTGCTTTTATCCATCTACTCAGAGATTTTTCTCTTTCTGATTCTCTTATTGTACAGATTTATCATGAGGAAATTCTCCTTTTAGCCCTTGTTAGATCCCTAGTATAAAATCAACCTGGCCATGGGCAGATATGAATTGGCCACTTATGTTTTAAGGACATTTTATTTTATAATACTGATTTATATTTGCTTGTACCAGAAATGGTAGTTTTCAGCTCAAGGTAAGGGTTAGCCTCGCGTGTTTACATACAAAAAATTAATTTTTGTGCGATTGCCATTTTATGTTAATGAAGAAACGACTTTTCCTTTATATTAAGAGTAGCTCTGTTAAGATTTTAGGGGAACCAACGGGCTAGGGTGCTGGGGGCCTAGCCTGTCTCAAGTGGTGAACCATCTCCCTAGCCATGGCAAAGCCCTCCCTGAGTTCAAATCCCAGACTGTCAAAAATATAAAGTCAAAAACTTACTGGAAAAATACTAGGGAACCTGTCTTGATAATGGAAAGATTCTATGTTTTTTTCAAATTTGTACATCCTTACTATTGTTCTTGTAAATAAAGACATGTGCCTGGCTTGGTGATTCCTTCCTAGAGAGATGACTGAATTTCTCCCTAAGATTGCTTCTTAGCAGTGATATATGCGAACAAGTTTAACTACATTATTTTCTTTTAGAGAAATAGTAGGGAAGCCCTTTCTCTACTTGGATAAAATTGCTGGCAATCAGAACAGTTAAGTCCTCCACAATGATCATACCAAAAACTATAAATTATTCATTAAATACATAGTTGATCAGTCAGGCGGTTTACTTTCTAGATCATAAGGAAGTTGGAAACCTACTCCAGAAAATCTTAGAGACCCATCTGAGGCCAGTGCAAACTCAAAAGTTTCCTTAAGATCTCCAGTTTAAACTTTCATGTTACCGCTACCATTTCCTAATATGCTTACATTAGTATTTCTCTCTGATCTCCGTGAGAGAGCTACGAGATTACACCATTTTTATCCTTGACTTTAGTAGTTCTCCAGGTTCCCTGTGGGTGTTTTCTAGGTATAGGAATCCCAATTTAAGAAACACATTAAAGCCTGCCATGTTACACTCATTCTGGAACTACATTAGTATTTGGGAGAATTTTTTGGTGTTAAATAAAGATTTGCCTCTGTAACAGAAGTGTTTCACAATGAGAAGTGGAAACATTTGACAAGAGGGTCTTGTGCCTCACATGGCACTTAGTATATAATGAGTACTGCTTAGATGTTGGATACAAACTGATTCCTATTTAAAGGGGGAAAAAATCTAAAAGCTTACAGTCATCTGGCAGAATAATGGGATCTTTCTGCTTTTACTTTTCTTACCTTGCCAGAGAAGATTTTTGACTTACCAGGAAATGTTTTCAGGGAAATGTTTTTGGGGAAAATGTTCATTTGTATTTTTTCCCCTGAGGGCTTGTGACATTTTATGCTTCAGTAATTATTAATTATTGCCAGACACTAATGGCACCTGTAATTCTAGCTATTTAAGAGGCTGAGATCTGAGGATCATATTTCAAAGCCAGCCCAGACAGGAAGGTCCTTAAGACTTTTATGTCTAATTAACCATTAAAAAGCCAGAAATGGAGCTGTGTCTCAAATAGTAGAGTACTAGCCTTGAGCAAACTAGCTCTACGATAGCTCCTAGGCCTTGAGTTCAAGCCCCAGGACTGGAAAAAAAATTACTGATAAAAAATATAATGGCCAATGGTTTATGAAAATAGTCTCATAAGGTCACGGGAACAGAAGATAGAGTTTGATTTCTACAAATAATGATCTCTTTAAATTCATGATGTCTTTCCCATCAGGAAAATACTCCTTAATAATTTTTAAATAATCATTTGAGAGTTTGATCCTACTATTTTTTTATAAGAGCAAAGGAAAAATCATGGTTTTTTTTTGGGGGGGGGCGATTAATTTGGACCCATCTGTTCAAGAAACAACATATCATTTGATTTTTTTAAAATCTCTTACAACATCTAACAAGTCTCTACCCACAACAGATGGGAATAAATAGTAGGTAAATGAAGAATGAAGTCCGTTACTTTTTTGTTCGTACTTTCCAGCTTGTTTTCTTGAAAACATGAACTGCTCCTGAGTTTGTATAGTAAAGCCACTTTGGAGTGTAATTGGCCTCCCCTAACTGGATTTGATGACCTGTTTGTAACTGAATGAGTTTAGGGTTTGTATGGCCCAGCAGACACGACAGGACAGGACCATAAGAGCCTATAAGCCTCTGTATTCTACCCAACCCTCCCTCCAATTGACTTCAAGAACATGGACCTTTGTCCTGTACTCACACATAGCCTGGTATCACAGTCTCTTGCTTCTGACATTTTAGCCTCAGTATCTCGAATCTGATTTTATTTCTTCCTCCTTTTCCTTACACTCCTCATTTACTCCCCCTCTGTTTTTGATCCTCCCATCCTCAGGAAAAGCTTCTTTTAGAAGGTGACAGCCAGCCACCTACCTGTCTATCATCATTCTTCCCATTCCCCAACCCCTATTGGAGGAACCTTTTGTTCTTCAGAAACCCCAAAGCAAGCATGAGTCAGTGAATTTACACCAGCAGAGTACTTGACATGAGATTTCTTTCCTGTTCTCTTTAACCAGTTGCTCTTATTTTTCCCTGTTCGCATGAGTACTCAAGGATGAAGCCTACTTCTTCACCCTCCATTGTAGTTTCTAAAAAAGGCCATATGGATGATGAGCAAATATCTAGGAGCAAGCCAGACCCTTGTATTCTTTCTTTTCTTTTTGTGCTGTCACTGGATCTTGTTCTTGCTTGGCTCTTTTGCTGAACACCGGTATTGGGCTGCTTAAGCCACACCTCCACTTCCAGCTTTTATGCGGTTTAATTGGAGAGAAGAGGCTCTCCATGTGTCTGCCTAGGCTGTCTTTGAACTGCAGTCCTCAGATCTCAGCCTCCTGAATAGTTAGGATTACAGGCATGAGGCTCACATTTTTCTAGCTTTGGGTCTGTCTTGATAAACTCTTGCTCCAACTCACAGACTAGGTAGCATACTGTGATTTGATCACCCGTGCTTCTCTGAACTCTGTCCACAGCCCTTCCTGTTGTCTTTCCCTCGGTCACAGCCACAGTGTCTCCTTACCACAGAGAAGCCACCCAGAGATGCGTTCACCCCCAGGATCACACCCTGTGCCCGCCACTCCCCGCAGTGTCCCCCCCAGGGCCAGGATCACACCCTGTGCCCGCCACTCCCCGCAGTGTCCCCCCCAGTGTCCCCACCACTAATGTGGACCCTCATTCAAAGGATTGGTTCTCCTTTAGCTTTCCCTGCTCATCTTCTCTAGCATTTCTCACCTTTCTTTCTGCTTAGCTCCCAGTTGTCCCTGATAGATCATGTTTTATTTATTTTGGTGTAATCTGCGTCTCCCCTAGAGAGCACAAACTCTGGAAAAGCTTGGATTTTTTTTTGTCTCATCTTCATTGCTAAGTTGCTGGTACAGATGAAGCCCTGGATAAATGTGTGTGAGGATATGAATCTATGCACATATAAAATGTATTGATATGTTAGACATAATGACTAGATTTCCTACTCAAAAGTTTTGGCAGCGAACTGTACAGATCTAATACTAAGCCATTTAGTACTGAGGCATAAAATTGAAACCAGGCTTTGCGACATGAGTCTGTCATTGCTACCAGCTAAGTGAAATTATTCTGTGAACCTCCTGAGCCTATAGGTTGGACAAAATCATCTTTTCTTTATTTTTGAGCTGGTGCTGGGGTTTGAATTCTGGACCAGGGCACTGTCCTTAGCTTTTTCATTCCAGGCTAGTGCTCTGTTACTTGAGCTACAGCTTCCATTCTGGCTTTTTGCTGGTTAATTGGAAATAAGAGTCTCATGGACTTCCCTGCCTGTGCTGGCTTTGAACTGTGATCTTCAGATCTCTTCCCCTCGAGTAGCCAGGATCACTACTGGCACCTGGCCACCTAGTTTTGATGGATGTTACATGTCAGTTCATTGGGCTTTGGTGAAATACAAAACTGGGGCCCAAGATTGGGAAACTGAAGTGAATGAAACCATATCCTTGGATAGGAATAAACATCAGCAAACTGATGGTGATATTGGCACTGTTGGTAAAGAAGTTTTTGAAATAATTTGTTTTGTTAAAGTGAATTGAAAGCTCAAGCCCGAGAGACTGAGACAAGATCCCAGTGCTCAGGTGGCAAACCCCAGAATTCTGCTTTACAACCCTGCTCTGCCCAGAACCAGTGCACATTTTCCTGTAGTACTCATTAAACAGGCAACTGCAGATGACTGTGATACGAGCACCAATCAGAGGAATTCTTCTTAAGCTTATCACACTATTATGGTCTATATAAATTCAATGAGTTCACCTGATGGCAAGGCAATGCAGAATAATTTATCTCTCTTGTGATCCACTTCAGCTCACAGAAGAGATTGGAAGACTTGAAGATAAAGTGGAATGTGCAAACAATGCCTTGAAAGCCGACTGGGAAAGATGGAAGCAAAACATGCAGAACGATATCAAGTCTGCCTTCACAGACATGGCCGAGGAGAACATCCACTACTACGAACAGGTAACAGTGGGTTTCGCTGTGGCTCACTCCCTGTGCTGAGTAGAAAGAGCCCCATAAGGAACTGAGTCACATCCAAAGCCTCTGTAATGCTCAGTGCCCGTCGAGTGGCCAGGTGCCATTTTGTTTTGTTTGATTTCTCCTCAGTTTCTTGGTTTGGGAAGGATTTAAAACACTTGATAGTGCTTCCCTCTTTTCCTCTCTTTTCTGTTATAAAGTTTGTAAAGGAAGAAAAGGAATGGAGGTTGCGGTAAGCAGAAACATTAGTCCAGGGTCTGTACCTGTAACTTAGTCCGCTGTCATCTTCAGCTTTCAGAACTAGTCAGAGAGGAATGTCACTATGCTAGTGACTCATACCTGAGATCCTAGCTACTTAGGAGGCTGAGACCTGAGGATCATTGTTGGAAGCCAGCCCAGCTACAGAAGTGGATGAAAATCTTATCTCCAATGAGCCACCGAAACTCCAGAAATAGAGCTGTGGCTCAAGTGGTAAAGCACCAGCTTTGAATAAAAAAAAAAACAAAGGGACAACACCCAGACCTGGAGTTCAAGTCCCAGTACTGACAAAAACAACAACAACAACAAACACAATAATAACAACACAAGAGAGGTGCCTCTTATTCAGTTAGGGAAAGAGTAATGACAATTTTGGGAGAAGAAGGCTCAGAAAAGAGCCTAAGCATCATTTTTTCATTTTGAGTCACCATTTTGTTTTTAATTTTACAACTAACTCTTTCAAAAACATTTTCTCAAATGAGGAATATTCTACTGTCACTTTTCTCCATCCAGCCTGTACTTTTTAAAAATATACATCTTTATCTCTGGATAAATTAACAATGTAGGATATATTTAAGGAATTTCCGTTTTGAAGGTCACAGTACTTTTCCTTTTTATTTATTGTTATTGTAGAGTTGTTATACAGAGGGTTACAATTACATGAATGAGATAATGAAAAATGAGTACAATTCTTTTTGAACCACTTCTCTCTTTCCCTTGCTGTGTCCCAGTTTTTCCTTCCTGTCC
The DNA here is from genome assembly GCF_000151885.1 of Dipodomys ordii. NCBI lineage: Eukaryota > Metazoa > Chordata > Mammalia > Rodentia > Heteromyidae > Dipodomys > Dipodomys ordii. Next base: position 1,503,022 of record NW_012267458.1, read on the forward strand.
CTACCCACAAGATGTACAGTTCATTTTTCACATAGTTTCTAGTGAGTATCACTGCTGTATTTGCTCACCTTTCTTCCACCTTTTCTGTGCTCTCCCTTTTCCTCCCAAATATAAACTAATAAGGCAAAAGGAAAATAAAAATGCTACACACACACACACACACACACACACACACACACACACACACACTGGGACATGATAAATTATATAGGACTCTAGATATTCACACACCAAGATCAAAGGAGGATAAGCATAGCAGTGGTTGACAAAGGCTCAATAACTATGTGCATGTGATCATATAAAATAATGTTTTATGAGATGAACTCTAAGAAAAGGAAACAAGAGAAATGTGTAAAAGATACTTTAAAAAAATCTTGTCTATTTTCAAAGATTAAGTGATACTGATATTTGAGCTAGCTCAAATTATAAGCTCATGCCTATAATCCTAGCTACTCAGGATGCTGATATCTGGACATCATAATTCAAGGCTAACCCTTGCCAAAAAGTTTGCTAGACTCCATCTCCAAAATAGCCAGCACAAACAAGGCTGGAAGAATAGTTCAAGTGGTAGAGCACCTGCCAAGTAAGCAAAGCTGAGCATATGTAAGGCCCTGAGTTCAAACCCTGGTATTGGGGTCAGGGAGATAGAAAGTTAATTGGGCACCTATATAAGGGTCCTATATCAGGGTGGGGTGTGGTGGGGAGAGAAGGGAGTATACAAGAAAAACAGTTTCTTTGTGATGTAGTTACAATTAATGAAGATATAGTCAGTTGAGACAAGATAATAGCCAGGTGCCAGTGACTCACACCTATAAACTCAGCTACTCAGAAGGCTGAGATATGGATGACTAAAGCTGAGAAAAGTTCAAATGTCCAGGAGACTCCCACCTCCAAATAATGAACAAAATCCAAGACTGGAGGTGTGACTCAACTGGTAGAGCTGCAGCTGAGAAAGCAGGTTAATGAGTATGACACCCTGAGTTAAAAAATCCAATGGAGAGCATAACAAAATGGCATGTTCCATTACAGAAAGACATTCAGGGCATCTAATGAAAAATGAATGAGCACTTTGACTCAGAGACTATGGTTGTATCAAAACCCAAGTGACCACAAGTTGTCAGACGTGAGAAATCAGGCTGGGTAGGTTTGGCACACCTGAAATTCTGGCTGCTTTAGAGATTGAGACAGCGGGATTGCAATTGGAGGCCAGTATGACAGACAGAGTTAGCCACAGATGCTATCTGATAAACAAACTAAAAGCAAAAAGACTGAGGGTATGGCTCAGATGATAAAGTACCTGCCTGGCAAGCTCTAAACACTGAGTTCAATCCCCCCTATCTCCCCATCCCAGACACACACAAAAATTTAAATAAATAAATAAATAAACTAGAGTTCTAGGCATAGCGAACACATGAATGAGAGCATAGAATGAAAAACCATGTTCTAAAGACTGTCTGTCTTTTGGAGAAAGGAGGAATGGAGTTGAAGTCATGGATTAACTGGAGACCACTTCATTCACTCTATGGGAAAAGGTACCCTTGAAAAACGTTCTCTTTTTTTAAATTTTATTTTATTGTAAAGCTGCTGTACAGAGGGGTTATGGACAGTTACATGAGTAAGGTAATGAGGACATTACTTGTCGATCATTGTTACCCCTTTCCTTGTCCTACTGTCCCTTCCCTCCACCTCCCCCACACTCCTCCCCACCCCACCTTCACCTGAAGTTGTAAAGTTTGTTTTCAATATACTGTCCTGTGGGTATCCTTGTTGCAATGAGTCATCCTGTGTCCTTGTTTCAGCATTTTGTTATTCCCCTTCCTCTGCCCAGGTTAGACAAATGTATATACAAGATGCAGGGTACCAACACCAAGTACAGTGACAACAGGGGATATACCATAGGAGGAAGAATATACCAAGGAAACAAAACAGATCTCTTAATACATTTAAAACAATAACAACAAAGACAAACTCTTGTGTCCATATCTTGGGGTTCATTTCACTTAGCATCATCTTCTATGGACATATGTATATAGCTTTTGAGCTTTCCAGCTCATCTGATAAGATTATCCTGTATGTATACTAATTATTGCAATAAGGGAAAACATGGGACATAAATTTCTTTGGGACTGGCTTACTTCACTTAATATGATTTTTTCCAGGTGTTTCCATTTCCTAACAAATGGAGCAGTGTCATTCTTTCTGATAGAAGCATAGAATTCATACACACACACACACACACACACACACACACACACACACACACACACATACCACATTTTCTTGATCCCCTCATCTACTGAGGGACATCTGGATTGGTTCCATATCTTAGCTATGGTGAATAATGCTGTGATAAACATAGTTGTGCTGGTACCATTGGTATGGCCTTGTTTGTTTTCATTTGAGTAAATGCCCAAAAGTGGGAATGCTGGGTCATAGGGGAGGACTATAGGAAAAGCCACTAGTTCTCCTGAACTTCCTATGCAACACCAGCACCCTGAAATAAATGCCAATAGCAGAAAATACTCATGAACCTCAGTTTTTGAATGATTTCAAAATACAACTCTTAAAAAAAGCACATTTCGACTTTATTATCACCAAATGATTTAAATTTATCTGTGTACATTGCTGAATTTTAAGGATCATCACCTGAGATAAATTGTACAAGAATGCCTTGAAAATTTAGAGTATGTAGTATTCATGGCTATGATTATAAAACATAAGTGTATTAAGGCATAGAAAATGACAAAAAATTTATTTTTTCTTTACATGATAAGTTTTGCCAAATTTTTCTAGACTCAGATGTTTTACTTTCCTAAGAGAAAATGATCATAATAATTGCATCAAAGTCCAACTAAGATATTTAGGTTTTGTGACTAACCTCTTGCATAAATGTGTACTCTTGTCATTTTATAGGTAGAATTCAGTTCACACAAATTACTGTTTTCTTATTATTAACACTTATCTTACCATGTTGTGGATTTTCTTTTCCACAATTCTTAACTCTGTCCTTAAAATGAATTTTATTTCCCAATATTATCAAAATTATATGTATGTATAATTTTGATAGACCTTGGAAATCTAAACCTGGAAGAATGATTTTGTGTGTGTGTGTGTGTGTGTGTGTGTGTGTGTGTTTTAAAGAATACAGTAACTTCAAAGACTTCTACAACTCAAGTTATTCGTGGGACTTTTTTTTCCTGAATGAAAAAATGTTATCAGATGTTGCACATCAGTCTACTAAGGCAAAATCAGGAGGTCAAGGCCCTAAATAAAGCAGTAATTCTTAACTAGCAAAAAGACTGTCTAATAAGCAATCTGCTGTTATCTGTTCACTTCAGAATATTTCAGATATTCAGTGAAATTATTGCTTGAATTTACTCACATCCTAACAAAAATACTTCCATTTTCTTCAGTATTTACATAGATAAATCCCCAAAAGGGTCTCCCATGAAGGATTTATTTGCCTGAAGTGAAATGGCCACCATTTACATATCTCAAAATTTAAATATCAAAATGAAAGGAAGTCATTATTCATCTCAAGTTTGTGTCTATATGTTCTTCCAGTTGTTAGCATATTGAAATGTTGTACTTAGTTACATGAATTTGTTGGGAGGCCTTTGACTCCTAGTATAAAATATTCACTGTGAATTGGTAAATCATTATTTTTATTCTGTTCTATATGACTAATAATTAAGGAGAGGTTTCTGAAGTCTGAGAAAAACAAGAATGACAACACAATAAAGCCAAAAATCCAACTGACTGTGGTGAATAATTTCAAAAATAGCTATATGTTGTTCAGCAATAGACATCTATTCTATGGAAGGTGTGTGTAGATGTTTCCTTTGCTCTGCAAACATCCAAGGGTGTACTTCCACAAACTAAAGTGACCCCTGTATCACCAGACTATGTTCTTTGTGTCCTATCATTGTAAGCATTGTTACTACAGCACATGACTGACTGTACAAGGGCATGCAAATAGCAAGAGAAAAGAACTTCCTCACACTGTCTTAATACACATGGCATGCTGGATGAAGAGCCATGGGCATTTTCATTGTTTATCTGTAGGCATCCAAGAGAATCTGCCTTTGTTGCTGTTGGTGCTGTTTATCCCAGTAATATAGGAAAGTCACAAGAAATGGTCTTTGTCAGATACTGTAAATGATAAGAACATCTTCTTAGGCAAGCTTTCCTGCAATATCATTGAGTTTGTTTAGCTAACCTATGTCCTTTCTAGCAGCAAAGCACAGTTAGTAAAGTCTTTCTCTACAGTAGCTCTGGGTTTGGCAAGAACTCTAAAAGAGTTCTTTTAAGAGTTCTAAAGAATTCTAAAAGTTACCTTTTAGAAAATGGGCACAGAGAGAGACAGACAAACAGACAGACCAACAATCTACCTAGTCCAGTCATGTCAGACAGCCCTGATCTCCTTTACATTCTTGTGTGAGGACCTTTGTAATTACCTTACTGTCTTTGTTTTCTTTGTCTTTAATACATCAAGGGTGGCTTAGTAGTATGAAATTTTTAACAGGAAATTCATGAGATGGAGAAGTTATGATGAAGGAGAGTTTGTAAAGGGAGTTTTGTGGTAGCACGTATGTTCCACGCAACATGTTCTTAATATCTTAATGACTGCCATTAATACCTACATGACTGCCATTTCTACATGAGCCATCCTAAACTTTATTAAGAATGGTTTTACAACTGCTGTCTAAGGAAGATTTGGGATCTAGATTTCCATGGGAAGTTCTGTTCCTTTGGAGCTGAAAAGTCAGAAAAATTACTTTGTTAAAAGAGGCAATGAGAATAGCCTCTTAGTTCTAACTAGCAAAGAGCAACCTTTGTCTTCCTATGCCATTTACCTAGGGGTAAAATACCTTTTTTAAAAAAAAAAATCTGGTAAGAGAAAACAAAGAAGGAAAACCCTAGCCCGTCTCCGTGAAATTTCTTAGAATTTAGTGAAGTGGCTTAAAAGATTACAGAAGAGCTAGTTCTGCTTTCGAGTCACAGGCTGTAAAAGTGTATGATTGAAGAGGAGAGAACAGTTCTGAAAGGCGGAATGCAGCAGATCCAGAGTCAGCTGTGACTGCAGCTGTGGACGTGAGCCGTGGCAGGGGACCATGAGGGCTGGAAAGGTGGAGGAAAGGAACACAGCTGGAACTGGAAGTGTTTCAGGAGGAAGTGAAATGGGGAGAAAAGTGGAGAACTGCCCATAGAACTAGATCCAAGCCACAGTGAGGATGGGGATTCTCTTTGGAACAAAATATGGTAAACTATGATAGGATTGAGAGGGTAAAAAAAAAAAAAAAAACCCTGCGTGGGAACTGATGAACAGCAGCTGCATTTCTGCAGAAGGGAAGAGACGGTGGATGGGGCTCAGCCAATATTAAGGAGAGAAAAGGTCATTTAAGTGCAGTCTATTAAAAGAGATGAAACAAAAACTACTCCTTCCACAAAAAGAAAGCTGGTCATATTCCCTTTCCAGTGCATGGTACAAAAACCCTTTACCTAACCAACTGGAAAGCTGACAGCCCAGGACACCTAGACGGGACACTGGCAGATCTCACCCAGGTCACGTTGGTGGTTTCTTTCTTGCCAGAAAGATGAGTGTACTGCAACTGGAACTTTCCAAAGTAGTTCACTTCCCACACCATCACCCCACACAGAGTCCCCTGATCACACTGAGTCTCCTGATACTGTTTCGCTGGACTTGATAGATTTGTCCAGTGGAGTTTTGAGCCTAATCAATGACAGGTAGTAGATGAATTTTGTTTGATAATCTTGGGACCTGGCAGAATAACTGCCTAATAATACTGCACGAGGCCCTGACTTCAAACTCTAATAGTACCAAAACTGGCATATGTGAACAAATACATAAAATCGTAGGACAGAGACATAAGAATTATCAAACAGTACATTAAAAAAAATACTCTTACCTCTTAGGCTGAATGAATTTAACCTCCCCTAAAGATAAACACCTGAGTGAACTTAACCTTCCTTAAAGACAAACACACACAACCCTTTTTTTAAATAATCAAAATCAAGACAACTAGAATAGGAATAAGCCAGAGTTGTCTAGGACAGGAAGTCTTTTTATTTTGTATCTTTGGAAATGGTACTTGTTTGGCTGATACTCTACCGTTTGAACTGTACCTCCAGCCCCATTTTTTGCTGTTTACTTTCCATATGGAATTCCATGGACTTTTCTTTCCTTGCTGGCTATGAACTATGATCCTTCAGATATCTGCTTCCTGAATAGTTTAGAATTTCAAGAATGAGCCTGCTACCCAGTCTGTTTTTATATTGGTTAAATGTTCCAATCTAACTCATCCCTTTGCCCTACTATTTATTGTCTTATTCACTTATTCGTTAACTAGAAGCCTGACTGTCTAGATTACAAATTTCAGGTTCTGACATTGTTTTCTATAGACCACATAATTCATTTTGGTATGTTCTTTATCAAAAGCGAGGATACATCAACTTTTTATGACCTTACTGCTATGTACAACAATCCACTTAGCATCTAGGAGTTCTCTTGTGTTTCTAATAGGGTGATACACATTATTGATTATTGAAAATTAATATTATGCCCTTTTTTACAGTCTGTATCATGCTAACCATTTTTTAATGTGTAGTCAGTTTTGCAGCTAGAATAAAAGTGTACAAATAAATGAACAGAAAATATAATAGGAAAAGAAAAAGTTAGAAATGGAATAAACTTGTATAACTTTTTAAATTTGTTCTCTTACAGACTGAAGACAGGCTTTAGCATTGATCATGGTTTCAAATAGTCCATTTTTTTATCTTAAATCTTTATGGAGGCTATTTTGGGTATCTATTATAGGCTGACTGGGGAATGGAGAGGAGTGATTAAGAAGTAGTTTTGGAGATTAACCACAATAAGTGCTTAGAAAAATACATGCAGTTTGGAAAATTGTTACCAGAAATTTTGGGTAAAGAAGACAGAATAGAAACTGTTGAATACAAAAGTTCAAGGCAGTCTACCTTAAGATTAAATAATGATTTCTATTTGAATTAGGTATTTAACTCATAGCTATAACTCATTGTTAACATAATTGTCAAACTTTTATACAAGTATTATATAACTGTGGAACTCTTGAAGATTATTGTTGTTTTGCTGATTTCTGCTCTCAGAGACACTCCTATTAGATTTTCACCAGTATATTCTGTGATATATTGACTTAATTATGCATGCAAATGAAGTGTAGCTTACATGTAAATGGATATTTATACCATAGTACCGACAATCTGTGCCTCTTCCCATTCTTTGGACTAGATATGCTACATTTTTCTGAAGTTAAGTTATTCAGAGGTTTGAATGGAGAAAGGTTAGAAAAGGAAGAAATGACTTGAAATACATAATACATTGAATACATAATAGTCAACATACATATGTGAAAGCAGAATCAGGTAACTTGATGGAATGGGTGGAGTTGATGGGAGAGAATGATTGAAGGGATGACATTGATTAAGATGCATTATACTCACCAACTTACAGGTTGAACTGAAACTTGTTCACAACTACTTAAGGACACACAACTATTTAAGTAAAATAGACATGGCACACCACATGACATAATATTTTTGGCTCATATTAACCCTACTATAAAGATTCCCAGTACATTAGGCAGTTTGCTGTTCCAAGTTATCACTGTGTGAAAATGAGAGAAGTGGAATAAATCATAGTTAAAGCCCCCTTGTAGTTTTCTCCAATTTTGGATTAGACATCCTCAAAACACCACAGAATAATAAATAAACGGACCACAAGATGGCGTCTGTAGCTAATGAGTCACTTAAGTGGTATACTTTTATTTTCTTGAGAGAAGTAAAAGGAAATTTTAAAAAATAATATGCAAATCCTGTTATTTCAAAGTCACAGATATTTCTAAAATTACAAATTGGCAGACGAGTCTCTGAAGCTGACTTTAAACTTTCCTAAAAATGAAATTCAATGAATAATGTGGAGCTATTGCCACATGATAGAAGTTACAATTTCCTGGCAACATCATCTCACATTTCCGTATGGGTTGATGGTACTTCAGAATTTAAAAAGCTGCAGTGCCTGAAAGATTTTGCTAATGATCAGATCTTACATCTGATAAGTTAGATACCACCTCAAATCAGATCTTAAATCTGATGCAATATCACTATACAGATGTTTAGTAATCATAGAATATTAATGTAATTACATCACACCATATTATATACTGTTACATATGCTATATATTACATATTCATTGTCTTCACCTTAGGCAATGATCAATAGTTTTGCCATGATATTGATGCAGTGTAATTCTACATGTTTGAGCTTCAGTATTCCCTGAAGTGTAGCTGGTATTCTCTGTGCTCACCACAGACAACTTTAAAATCCTTAGGAAGCAATCACAGGGAGACAGCCATCATGGAACTCTCTTAAAAGATACTTTTTTTCTGTGGGGAGAGAAAGTAGATGCGTAAGAACTTTTGTCTTAAAATGGGAATTTCTGGTTTTAAAATAAGTTTGGCTTTTATCATATCAGATAATACATATTGTTTCTGTTTTAGGCAACTTTCTTGTTATTTTAGTTTATTGTCCTTGAGGAATATTGATCCTGTTAATTGTTAATGATGTGGTGTTTTGGATGAAGCGAAGCTTTCTCGCAGCTTTTTTCATGAGCAGATTGGTGCCATTAGCTCAGAGATAGGAAGTAGTGTGGACACTCTCCAACCGTGGCTAAGAGTGTGTGTTTTGGAGGGATAGAACTTGTGACTTTAAGCAAGCTGACCTAGAGGAACTTATTTCAATGAGTTTCATCCTCATCTCTAAACACTTGAAAATAAAATAGCTCTTGCCTCTTTATTTTTTTTCTTTTCTTTTTTTTTGGGGGGGGTCAAGTTGTGAGGCCTGAACTCTGGGCCTGGGTGCTGTCCCTCAGCTCTTCAGCTCAAGGCTAGCGCTCTACCACTTGAGCCACAGCGCCACTTCCAGCTTTTTTCTTTTTGCTTATGTGGTGCTAAGGAATCGAACCCAGGGCCTCAGGCATGCAAGGCAAGCGCTCTACCACTGAGCCACCTTCCCAGCCCATCTCTTGCCTCATTATAGAGTCATCTAGGTATTAAAATATACAGATACACAGACAGGAACATGCATAATGGGATATATGAAGATTAAAGTTGCCAGCAGGTCACCAAATGTAAGCTGCTCTTAAGCTTTCATGCACGAGAGTCTCAACTTACATACATCTTAAGCCACCATCTTTCCTTGAGCTTGACATTGTGAATATGAAAATATAGGTTTCAGCAAGGCACCCATGATTCATGACTGTAATCCTTGCGATCTCAGGAGGCTGAGATCTGAGGACTGCCAGCTGAGGCAGAAAAGTCTGTGAGACTCTTCAACTAACTACCAAAGAGCTGGAAATGGGGCTGTAGCTCAAGTGATAGAGTAGTAGCCTTGACCAAAACAGCTCAGCAACAGCACCCAGGCCCTATATATATATATATTTCAAAGCTACTGAATGAATGAAAACTATACCTCAGGGTCTAACATTATACTTCATAAACATTCTTTTTTTTTTTTTACTTTTGTGAAAATACCGTACAGAGGGGTTACAAGTGCATGAGCAAGGTAATGAGTACATTTCTTATCAAGCATTATTGCCTCCTCCTTTGTTTCCCCTTCCCATCCCTTCCCATCTCTGCCTCCCCCCAATTCCCCACCTCCTCCCCACCCCCCGGCCAAAGTTTTAAGGTTCGTTTTCCAACATAACATCTTGTACATCTCATTGTTGCATAAACACAGGTTTCTTACAATTATACCAGCTGTCCTGGTGATTGAAGAGCTTTCTCATATATTTATGAATCTTATCTTTGGAGGGTAGTCATAATGATATCAATACCACATATTGGAAGGAAGGTCAAGTTTTAAGCTCGCCACGTCCTATACTGGATCAAGCCTAGCAGATGAGACAGACTGGTAAATTACAGGCGATCTCATGTTTCAGGTTTGTCAGCTGTAGTCAGCCTCTTGACATCCGTTCCAGTTCTGAGAGGAGACATGGTGGACAGAGCCCTTTATCCTGTGAATAGGGAAATTGACCTAGAGATACTTCAAGGTTTGCCAGAAGCCACCGTGGTCCCACCCACTGCCTCAGATCTGACACATTAGGAAACAACAATGCTGCTCCTTAACCCTGGAAAGCTTCCATGGGTCGCCAGATTGTAGCTAGAGAAACAGCATTATCGTCTCTAGAAACCTCCATCCCATCTGCTTGTGGGATGACTACCCACTCGTGAAAACTGAGGAGACCTTCAGCTCCGCTCATGGCAAATGCCATTACCACTTCTGCTGATGCAGCAAGAGATGTGGTTTCAAAATGAAAAGTGTACTTTTTGCATTCAACTTCCATTTTTTCCCCTGGCATCCCCTCTTGGGAGAAACAGCCCTGTGCTCACAATTATCTCAGCCTACCTAAACGAGGACCGCCCGGCTTCCATCCGGATGTTGTACTGCGTGAACTAATACGAATGGAAAACGATGCCACCTCATCCCCCAATAAACAGAGAATTCTCCTTGTTGATTTCCCCCTGGTCTTCTGAGATTCTGACTTAAAATGAAGCAAGTGGTAGCATAAAGCTTAGACCAGCAGTGCTGACTGAGTACTTTCCCTTGCAGATATTGACCAGCTTCCCTGATTGTCATGATTTAAAAAAAAACAAGTAAAATAAAGTGCCTAAAACCAGGGAAAAGTCAAGGATAATAAAATCGCCTTTTCAAAAAAAGTTAAGGCCAGGCTCATGCTAGGTTTTGAGATGTCAGTTGTTGATTTGCTGACTTGCAGATCCATCAGATTCCACAGTACTGTTTAAAACTGTGTGGTATAACCAGTCAATTTCTCAAATGGCAGTTTGAAGCCAGCCTACGCAGATAAATCTGAAAATTCCATCTTTAATTAGCCAGCAAAAAGCCAGAACTGGAAGTATGGTTCAAATGGTAGAGTGCCTTACTGGAGCAAGAGCATGAAGCCCTGAATTTTAAGTGCCAGTACTGCCACACATCAATAAATAAGTGTTAGATATTGTCTTTTTAAATAAATGACTTATATATTAATCTGATGTATATGCAGAATATCAGGTAACTGGTGGAGTATTGGCTGGAAGGAACAGTTAAATAAGTGTTTATTAGTAAAATAGATGCTAGTAAGCTTCCAAAGGAGAAGAATCAGCTAACCTAAAGAGCTACATAACGCCAGGTCAAATTCTTAGAGAACTTAATGGTCAGGAATCTGAGTAAAGATCAGGCTTCAAGTCAGGCGAAATTTCAACCTGTTAAGCTTAGAAGACAATAGAAACCAGATTGTCACTTCCTTCATGTTCAGAAAGCAAAATACAGCTACTACCCTAGCCAGTAATTAGCATCAGTTATTCAATATATCCCTTCTCTATACTCATTTGCAATTATTGAATGCTTGCCATTCACTTACTGTGGGTTAACTCAGTCTATCCATTGAGATATGTATTCCCAGAAATAAATAAAAATGAAGAATTTCCAAGACACGTGTAGGGAACCAGTTTCCATACACTCAACTTCTATATACTCTCTTAGGTACTCTTTCCTGAAGTTTGATCACTGATGCCAGTGCATTTTCTTGCCCACCTCCTTCCAAAATTATCCTTTTACCAATTGAAATAAGGAAAACAGCTCATCCTGTTCACCAGTGACATTAAATCTCCTCTAGTGGGGATATAGGATACTGGTGCTTCTCCATTTGTTGATGAGTGAGCACTAGCTATGCTACTTAGGAAACCCATGAGTTCAGAAATGTAGTTAGGCCATTTAGGCCTCAGTTTCTCATGTGTAGATCAGCAAGCACTGTATGATTTAAAGAAACTGGTTTATAAAGCAACTATTACAATATCTGAGGACTTACATTGGTATATGGTTGCTGCATTTGTGTTATCCTATGCTATTTTTTCTGCATTGGCTCTGATCAAAATATGTAAATCTTCATTCTGCCTGTAGTATGGAGAATGGTAAGGTGGTTGTTAAATAGCTAATTTGCCTCTTTTACCATGTTTCACTGTGCTTTCCATTGCTTACTTTGGAAATGAAAAACTTGATCTTAGCCCAAGGATGAGAAATGATTGGAAATACATATTCCCAGGGAGAGTCAATAGGCATGTGTGGCTACTGAGTTCTTCAGCCTTAATTACACTAGTTGAAGCAGAATATGACGGCAAATAGAGTAATTATTTGAGGATTAATGCCATCTTTGGTGACATTCGGATCAGTTATTTGACGGGAAATGTCAACAGACTATTCAAAAAAGTTGTTTTGAATTTTACCTTGAGGATATTTAGAAGTTAGTTTCTTTAGATGGTTGTTTAGATGCCAGATTATGTGTGGTTTTGCAGAGAAGAAAAGAAAGAGTTGTAGAAGCCTTTTCCACCCACTTCCCCCACCTTCTCTTCCCTTTCCCCCTCCTCCCTCTCCCCTTCCTCCTCCTTCCCCCCCTTATTCCCCCTCTTTCCCCTCCTCCTCCTCCTCCTCCCCTTCCTCCTCCTCCTCCTCCACTTCCTTCTCCTCCTCCTCCTCCTCCAAGCAAGTACTTTGCTGCTTAAGCCCTGAACCCAAACTAGGTTTCCTTGTGTTTTGTTTTTAAAGCATTGTGGATAGTTTTTTTTGGTATATTGGTAGGGTTTATTCAATATTTCGTTCGATTTTTTAAATCATTTTTATTATCTTCAAATAGTTATACTAAGAGCTTTCAATTCAGCACGTCATTTGTGTGTATAATGAGTCTCGCGATCAGGCCCTCCTTCTCCACTCTCCTCCTCCTCCCATCTTTCTACCTTCACTCATCCCCTCAACATTCCTGGTGCCATTTTCACGTGTGTACATGGAGTTCTGTGGCTGTATTCACCTCCTAGCGTTCTTGTCAGTGCTCCTCCCCTTACCTTTCTAAGCCCCTCAGACAAGCCGTGTTTCGGTTTCTGGGGCTTCATTTTGTTCAATTGTCTGTTAATATGGCCAAAGAAACTACCTTGAGAGAGTGAGGGAAGGAGTGACCATGGTCCCAAAAGACATGTACTGCTTACCTGGTTATGTAACTGTATGCCCTCTGTACATCACCTTTATAAGAATAATTGTATTTTTAAAATGCAGTCTTAACAATTAATCTTTGCCAACTCACAGTTAATGTCGTGGGATTCGAGTCCCTCTGTGGTAAGACATGCTTGCGCCAGCTCCACAGCATGATGTGATCCTACACCCTGCCTGTATAGATGCCCATGCCTTCCTGACAAGATCCATGCAGCTCCCTCTTTTCTCTAGATTTGATTGATTGATTGATTGTTGGTTGTGGGACTTGAACTCAGGACCTGGGCACTGTCTCTGAGCCTCTTTATATGCTCAAGGCTAGTAGTGCTCTACCACTGGAGCGACAACACCACGCTTTTTGTCTATAGAGAGCCACACTTTATTCTCTCCTGGCACTGGGGTAATAGTGTTACGTTTTAGAGACTGCTCCATGCTAATCTTTCAGCCTTTGGGGGTATTTTCCTCTTATTTGCCAGTAACCCCTCCTCTAGAATTAAGGAGGGATTTAATCCCTTTATTCCCTCTTTTACAATTAAGTTATGGGAAATTATGAAAATCCTGGCAAGATGGGTCAGCAACGGGACAGACTGCTGTAGGAATGGGTCTGTGGGGATTGATGAAACCTTGTAACACTAAAAGCGAGCTGTTCTTGATCTCTACCTGGTGTGTTTCTATTTGTCAGTGCCTTGCTACCTGGGAGTCATTCTTGACGTCACAGACTGAGCTCCACCTGGAAGAAGACTCTGAAGATAAACTGTAATCCCATTGGGGACTTCTGTTTGATCTTCGGGAAGACGGCATCTATCAACCAAAGTTATTCTTTCTCGATTTGCTGGGCCCTTCTCTTTATAATAAAGTCAATGGAAAATATGAAAACTGACAGTTTGAAAACTCAGGTCATTGACATGAATTTGGAGATACAAATATATCCATATAGACATATAGGTCTATGATAGGATATATATATTCTGTAGACATATATTGATCTATTATATTATATAGATCGATATGTATCTATAATGGCATACAAAGATTCAGCTTGATTTTAATTATGTTCTTAAATTTATGTGCCAATGATTGCATATAGAGATTTTTTTTCTTGAATACTGGACTGTGGAACATGACATTTTAAATATGATGTAAAGACTCCATTTTAATAAAAGTTTTAATAATAAATGGCTAAGTATGGTATGTTCTTTTTCTATTAGTTGATCAACCCTCTGAAACAGATTCTAATATGAATTCAAGTCAGTGCTGTTGGCTCATGCCTGTAATCTTATCTATTCTGGAAGTTGAAATCTAAGGATCTCAGTTCAAAGCTAGCCTGAGCAGAAAAATCTAGAGAGACTTGTCTCCAATTAAGCCAGAATTGGGAGTGTGACACAAGTGGAAAAAACTAAGGGATAGCACCCTTAGTTCAAATCCAAATACTACCACCAACACAAACAACAAAAATGAGTTCAGCATTTGTTAGCAAACATATTATACATTCACTTTTGATCATAACTTTCTCCAAAACATTACTTTGTTTTTAATAATTTGAAATTAATCATGTGAATATTGTAATGATTTAACATTATTAACTACTCCAAAACATTGTTGAAACTTCAGTTGCTACTATCCCTAACTAAAAGAACTTCCAGAATTCATTTATTATTAACTAGGAATCCTTATAAAAGCATATTGCTACAAGTAAAATAGTCTCTGTTTTGGTATTCTCTGCCTGCCTCCACAGAAGCTTCTGAATATTTCTCTCCCTGGCAGTACTCCTCAAACTGCACTGTTCTGATGTGTTTCATCCAGACAGGTTGCTTTATTTCACAATCCAATGAGAAAATAAAAAGACACGTGCTATAGTTTCCATACAGCCTAACATAACCGTAGTTATGAATCATTTTAAGTTGTATCCTTTTAATTCCTTCTAACATCCTAAATATGCTGCTTTTATAGTATAATGATAATACCTCAACAAAAAAGGAAGCATTTTGATTATTTTATGTCATCTTGACTAGGCTTATGGAAATGCTCAAAAATTTGGACAGGTATTAGGAGTGTTTCTGTGATGGTTTTTGTGAATGAAATTCATATATTCCTATATTCGGGTAGCCTTCCCTAATGTGGGTGGGGATCATCTAATCAACTGAAGCTTTGGTCAACTAAAAAGACTGAGTTAGAGCAAAAGCCCCCTGCCTGCCTTTGAATTAGGGACACTGATACCTTCCCATCTTTGGGTCTGAATTGAAATACCACCTTTTCCTTATATCAAGCTGCTGGCAATGAACCATTGGCTCTCCTGGGTCTCCAGCTTGCATCATTCAGATCCTGAGATGTGTCAACTTCCATGATGAACAACTAACTCCTTTTCTGCCCCTCCCCACACTCATGTTGACTAAGAACCCCAACAATACCTCAGTATTTTCTCTTCCTACATTTCTTCTGAAACTATACTACATGGTAAAATACAAGATTCAGAATCTTCTGGCTACTCCACTCTGCCTAATCCTTCTGATTTCATTCCTCTGAGCTTCTTGTGTCTGCACTAGGATCGTGTCAGTTTGGACTTGTGAAACTCAGAGTTTTCTTGTCCTTGCTCCTGCAGTCTCCCTTTAAGGCAGTCAGTGTCTGTACTACCGTCACGCAGAGGGAGATGAGACTAAAGAGGGTGAGGTGGAAGGAACTATTTTGATTTATATTTCAATACATAATTCCAGTCCTTTCAGGCTTTCTGAGCCAATCAGAAGCAAATTCCATTTCTTATCAATTGTGGAGTGCCACTTAGGTGCCAGTTCTGTTGTAATTTCTTGTAGGTTCCTTTCAACTTAGAGAAAAGCATAATTTTACCACTATCTCCATCATTCCTAAGGGAACTAGAACTTAA
Source organism: Dipodomys ordii (assembly GCF_000151885.1). NCBI lineage: Eukaryota > Metazoa > Chordata > Mammalia > Rodentia > Heteromyidae > Dipodomys > Dipodomys ordii. Next base: position 1,518,993 of record NW_012267458.1, read on the forward strand.
AATTTTATTGGACCCAAGATGAACAGATTGGAAAACTGTAGACTAAGGATCTGTACATTTCTGCGACATAGACACTTCCTGCTCATTGTTCCTCAGACTCCTAAGACTCCTACACATGGACCCGTGTGCCATGGGCATCATGTTAATCTGCTTGGTCTAATTCAGTGGTCTGCAGGGAGACTGGGGTTCTGCATTTCTAATGTGTTTCCTGGGTTACTGATGCATCTAGGCAATCAACAGCCATGTGTCAGCCATTGTGGAATGACACCTGCTGGAGTATTCATGATTCAATGATGCACATGAAAGCCTCGCATGAGCCCTACAGTCACACTTCAGCTCATATTCTCTCTCTCCCTTTATGAGTGACTTGCAACTTCCTGTGACCTTAGGAAAGTTACTTAATTTTCTATTACTTATCCCATAAAAAATTACTAGTAGTACATAGCTAATGTGGCATAAGATAGTTATAAAGGCCTGTCCATATTAACATCATAGGTTAAAAATTGTTTTAAAAAATCAACTTTTAAAAAAGGATGGTTATAACTGTTTTCCAAGACACATCTACTTTGATCATAGGCTGATAGGGAAAAAAAGAGGAGTGGAGGAATCCATTTTCTGCATATTCTGAAGCAGAAATTCAGTTATTAGGTAATAATAAATCTTAAGTAGAAAACTGACCAAGAAAACTTCTGCAAGTCCTAACCATTTTAAATCACAGAAAGCTTAATCAAAATATAATTTTATCCAGAAACACATTCATATCTACCCTCTATCAATTCCATATCTACCCCCATCAATCCCATATCTACCCTCATCAATATAAAACTAATGTTCCTGCGTGTTTAATAATAACTTTACATGAACTCTTAAAGTTGTTGGAGCTAGAATTAAATTCTAAACATACTGGTTTGTTTTTAAGGGCATTTTAGCATTTAAAATTCTCAGCTTTTGTGTTCACTATCCTAGGCCCTAATTTCCCATCTGTGAAAGGGGGAAATTAATCTGCCAGCTATACCCTGCTAGGAAGTGTAAGAATAAATTACACAGCTGCCTTTAACTACTTATGTTGACTGAGACAAGGCTGGTAACTAAGTTCTTCATCCACTTCTTCTTCTTAGACACAGAGGAAGTAGGGACATCCATTTCCTCCCTGAATAAATCCAGAGATAGAGCATGCTAATGTTCATCTTTACTAACATGTGTCATAATGAGCCAACTGAGGTAGATCATAACTGTAATCCTAACACTTGGAAGATTTAGGCAGAAAGATCAGGAGTTAGAGGCCAGCCTGGGTTCTAGGGCAAAGTACATTTGTGTTTATATTAAGGTGTCTAGAAGGGGTATGTATACATGTGTGGTATGTGAATAGGTGTAGTAATTAGTGGAAAAGCATGAGTTGAAATCAATAGAAAATAAGCAGAAACACAAAATCAATAAAACAGGAAGCTGGCTGCATGCCCAAATATTGCTCACTTCTCTCAATTCTTCCTTTGGGTTGCATTTCCCCCAGGTTTGAAAGTATGTTTGTATTCATGTCCATAGTTTATTAGGCAGTTTCTTTAATGTGAGGAGCAGCAATTTAAGGTTATAATTAAATGTGTTCAAAAGAGATCATCTGAACTTCCAAAGTTCCTATTTACATGTCTCTTAATGTACATCATGGAGACCAAAGAAACTGTGTTTTTTATTCTATAATATGACTGTGTAATCGCTTGGTGACATCTGAAGAGCAATGCTTTGTTTTGTTTGTTTTCCACTTGCAGGAAATCATCTCAGGACATGAAATTTCATAACTAATCAGAGCTGGTTAAATAAGGCATTGGGTAATTATGCAACAAAAATGTTCTCTCCTTACTTGGAGTACTCTGATGACTGGTTTGAAGATTAAATAATTATTTTTGTAATAGTTTATTTGAACAATATGAGATTGCAAATTTGCAGAAGCACTTCCCTCAAAAAACCCCTCATCCACTTGTTCAGAAATGCATTCATTCCCCAAATATTCCACCACCTATAGGCACCAGAGATCATCTTTGTGCTATGCAAACAATAATACACAGTCAAGTGGATGTAACCTGCAATAAATAATAAGTTTGCTTCAGTAGTGTGTACAGCAATCTCTTAAGACTGCATTTTAGAAGTACCAAAAATTAGGAGGCTTAAAAGAAGAAAACTTGACTGTCTTATAGTTTGAAGCTAGAAGCAAGAAATCAAAGTGTCTGCAGAGCCAGGATATTCCAGATGAATTTTTTAAACTTCCTAATACATTTTTGAATTGTATGTGATTACAGAAACTTGGGTGAGGATAACATGAACTTTGTAAAGTTGTACTATCATTATAGAACCCAAGGTTTTATTGTTTCAGTAAGTGAAAAAAGCTGGAATATAGCAGGATAGACGCAATATAGAAGCAGGAGAAGAGCAAGAGAAGGCTAAAGCATCAAGAAGAGATCCAGGCTCAGTGCCGGAACATGTCTTCAAGCCTGAACACAGACTTCTTGCCTGGCTAAGAGCTGCTCTGGAAGGATTGCACATGCTCATTCCCCATTTTATATGTCCATTCAGAGTTCCATATCAGTTGCTTAATTTTATAAATTCCTCAGTATAACATATCTTTCTTAGAGTAACATCATAGTAATCTTCCTTTTTCCTACTCTTTGCTATTTTATTCTTCTCTCCATATAAATACATATTATATATAATTGATATTATATATTATTCATTTATCTCATTTTTGTCAGTCCTGGGGCTTAAATTCAAGGCCTGGGCACTATCTCTGAGCTTCTTTTGCTCGAAAGTAGCTCTCTACCACTTGAGCCATAGTGCCACTTCTGGCCTGTTCTGTTTATTTGGTACTGAGGAATTGAACCTAGGGCTTCATTCATGCTAGGCAAGCACTCTACCACTAAGCCACATTCCCAACCCAGCCCATATTCCTTCCTTCCTTCCTTCCTTCCTTCCTTCCTTCCTTCCTTCCTTCCTTTTGTCTTCTTCTTCCTGCTCCTTCCTTCCTCCTCCTTCTGCTCCTCCTCCTCCTCCTCCTCTTCCTCCTCCTCCTCCTCCCTTCTTCTTCTTTGGTCATGGACTTGAACACTGGACCTGGGTGCTGTCCCTGAACTCCTCAGCTATGGCACTTGAGTCACAATGCCACTTCTGGTTTTCTGGTGGTTAATTGGAAATAAGAGTCTCATGAAGGCTTTCCTTCCTGGGCTGGCTTTGAACTGCTATCCTCAGATCTCAGCATCGTGAGTAGCTAGATTACAGATGTGAGCCACCAGCACCCAGCCCTTATCCATTTCTTACACTTACACTCTTAACATTGCATGCTCATATATTAATTTTCCTGTTTCAGGGAATCTTGCCATTAGGAGTTTGGATTCGTTTTTGGTTTGTTTAGAATGGTTTTATTTCAAGACAGGGTCTCATGGTGAAGTCCAAGGTTCCCTCAAATCTGAGCTTCTCCTACCTCAACCTCACAAATGGTGGAATTACAAGCCGAAGTCACCATATCTGGTAAAGAATTTAGATTCCGATGAGTCAAGAAAAGAAAAAGGGAGGAGCAGCTCAAGTGGTAGAGCTACAGCCTGGAACCAAAACAGCCAAGCAAGAACCCAAGGTTCTGAGTTCAAGCCCTGTACAGGCGCACACATGCACACAGAGCAAAAGCTAATGTGTTACCAAGGGGGAAAACTGTTAAAATCAATATTTTTAGAGGGAAAACTTTTGGTTTAATTATTATATCACAAAAACATAAAGAACTCAAGATGGCTTGATGGCATAATTTGCATCTTTGGTGAAGTATAAAATGCTAAAATAGAAAATGCAACCACAGGACTGTAATTACCCATGTCTAAACTTTCAGACTGAACATAATAGCTCCAAGCTTTGTTTTTCCCCAGAAGGTCTTATCCAGGCCCTTGCTTTCTAGCAGGTGAGATCAGCCGAGTGCTCTTTAGAAATACATGACAGAGGTATCGAGAACTTCATACACCACATTAGTGTTTGCTCCCCTAAAGCCAGCCTGCTACAAATACTGGAACTGGAACCTATTCTGAGGAATTCATTTTTAAATGGAAAAGAAATGCATGAAACCCGACTGTAACCAGTAAAGGTTCTAATCCTCTTCATCAGAGAGTAGCTAGCTATTAGTGTCATGACACAGAATTCTACATTCTGTAGGAAACCATGGAGATGAGTTAACTTAGACCCTGGGATTTTCAAAGGTCTTTTTGGCTAGACTTTGTAGCAGGAGTATTGTGTGCTCAGCCATGACCCTACACCAAGGGCAGAAGGTTTGGTTTAATGATCCATCTTAGAAATCCTGATAATTTTTAAACACTGCTCTAAGTCAAAATGTTCACTTGGCATTTTTTACAAGCAGCTGAGAAGCCATTAAGGCTGGAGCAGAATGCATGAGGGAAGGGGGCAGGGCTGGGATGGTGTCAGGGTGCTCATAGGACAGGTCATGGGATGTGTTCTCTACTTCCTACACAAATGAAGTTAAATGAAACTAATTTTTAAGTTGAAAATTCAGAAGCTAAAAAAAAAATGTTATAGGGCTGGGAAGGTGGCTCGGTGGTAGAGCGTTTACCTTGCATGCCTGAGGCCCTGGGTTTGATTCCTCAGCATTACATAAGCAAAAAGAAAAAAGCCAGAAGTGGCACTGTGGCTCAAGTGGTAGAGCACTAGCCTTGAGCAGAAGAGCTGAGGGACAGCACCTAGGCCCAGAGTTCAAGCCCCACAACCAGACCTCCCCCCCAAAAAAAGATATAAAAGCCAGTTTATTGCCAGGCGCCGGTGGCTCACACCTGTAATCCTAGCTACTCAGGAGGTTGAGATCTGAGGATCACGGCTTATAGCCAGCCCAGGCAGGAAAGTCTGTGAGACTCTTATCTCCAATTAGCCACCAGAAAACCAGAAATGGTGCTGTGGCTCAGGTGGTAGACCATTCACCTTGAGCTGAAGAGCTGAGAGACAGTGCCCAGCCCCAGAGTTCAAGCCCCACAACTGACCAAAAATCAAGTCAGCTTATCCTCAAAAACAATCATTAAAGCATATTTGTGACTTATTTTTTGGTGGTACTAGAGTTTTGAACTCAAGGCCTTGTGCTTGAGTTCAGATCTTGAGTTGATGGAGCATCTGTTTAGCACATATGAGGTCTTGAGATAAATGGCTAGCACCACCAGAAATAGGAGGATGAAATGGAGGAGGAGGAAGAGGAGGAGAAGGAGGAAGAGAAGGAAGAGGATGACATGTTATACACACAGCATGGAATAGTATTCAAACAAGAACAATGGAATTATAACGTTTGTAGGAAAATAAATGAAACTGAAGGTCATCATGCTAAATAAAATAAGGTAGGATGAGAAAGACAAATGATGCATATTCTGATATATATATATATATATATATATATATATATATATATATGTAGAATCTAGACCTAAAAAGTCACATGGTGTAAAATAGGAAACATTTGGGAGTGAGAGCCAGTGGGAGGGGTAAGAAATGAGGAAATGTGAAGGGTGGGGGATAAATGGGAGTGAAATATTTTATATGTATATATAAAACACAACAAGAAAGGAAGAGAGAATAACAAAAAGTAATAAAAGCAAAGTTTTTCTACACATTTTATTAGCATGAATTGGTTGTACAAGGTTTTGCTCTGACATGTCCATATATGCATAAAAGTTATTAGATTGGAGTCATCCCTCTCCCTAAACCCTCTCCCTCCTCTTCCCAAACCAATTTCAACAACCATTTTCACATATCAATGTACAATATTTTAACCATATTTGCCTTCCTTCCTGCTGTCCAGTCACCCTGCTTCCTTTCATTGCTACCCCACACTGGACAGGAGATATTTTACCTTCAGTCATTCATTTTCTGAAGGGATTTTGCCATGGTATTTCACACGTGCATGTACAGTAGTCTACTTGGACCAACCCGCTCACTTAACTCTCATATTCCCAACCACAGAAAGTCCTACTGATCAAAGTTTGTTATATGCATATATAGAAGTAGCACAATAAACCTTTTTTGTGCAATTCACATATGCTAGTTTAAAAATATATACATTCATCTCTCTATTTCAGTTTCTGGTCTCTATACTATTTTATTCAGTAGTAAACAAGTGTTAATTAGTGTGTGTGCCAGCCGATGTCATTGATGCCTATATTACTGGTGAAAAATAAGACATCATTGTTCATACACAGTTACTAATCAACACATTCTACTGAATCTAGACATCAAGATGTGGATGCCAGAATCATGCTTAGAGGAAAACTTGGCTCTAATCATTAAAACCAGAAAACTTTCAGTAATGTGGTTATAAATGCATTTGCCTTCCTGGTTTGTATTTACATTGTATTTGGGAAGAGATATTTTAATAGGTCATTTTACAGCTCACATTTAAGCATGATTATAGTATTTAACCTAGAGTAAATATAACTGGATAGAGCCCGATAGTGTGTGTTATATAATTCACAGGGTTCTTCTCTTATGATAAGACAAATGGTTTTGTCCTTGATGGAAATGAATGGATAATCGGGGGGAAACATTAACAGCCAGAGAGACAGAAACTTTATTACTGACTTGGCATAGTTAATGTATTCCTTTTAGCAGTCAGAAATCTTTCATAAAATAGATAACAAAGAGTCTAATGTATAATCCTGTTTTGAGTGGATGGTTATATTGAGAAATCTGACACCCCGTTGTTCGGAGATCAGAACAAGCGCAAGATGCAAGGCCCATCTACAAGGCTAATTGCATTTTGTGTCACACATGCATGGAAGTGAAGGAGAAACCCCCCCACACCTACCCCCCTCCATGTGGGAAGCCTGCTCCCTTAGAGCCCTGCAGCATGTTTAAACAAATCTTTTTGCTCCCCTTCATTCACTCACAGAAGTAATCCGTCACCAAAAAATCTTTTAAAAAGAAAGTAAGAGGAGAATGGAGGGGATGAGTGGCGTTAGGAGAGAGTGGGAGAAAGATGAAAGGAAGGATGCAGATCAAGATGTGTTGTGCTCAGAAACTAACAGGCTGAATTGGAACCCTTTGTACAACTACTTAAAGATAAGAACAATGTTTTAAAGAATAGCAACTAGTACAGTATTCCAGCATGCATTGCTGCCGATGCTCTCACAGGAATTTGGGACATTTGACAGTGAACTCATTCACTTCTCTCTTAACATTCCATTTTCCCCTATCAACTGGAGCTTTGAGTTTTCAAAAAGTGCCTCAGCTCCAAGATGGGTCTTTGTCCATGGCTCCTACCCCCACTGGCATCGAAGCCGTGATCACACTACCTTTTCAAACCCACAATCCTTTGGGAAACTGTGGCCCCAGATGAATATAAGTTGGTAACCATGTGGTGTCGATTGCAATGGGACACAGTGACCATGCTTCATGCTCTGTGAGTGACAACTTCTTCCTGGTTACTTTAATAAATTTGCAAGCAAGAGAAACATTGTTTTTCTTATCGTGAATCTGGAGTAAAAGCAAAGGCTTCCAGACACCCATTTCTAAAAAAGAAACATCAGAACTGGACAATTCTGTTATTTTATAGTAACAGTAGTTGCTATCTTCTGACAGATACTGAGTCAAGCACTTTGTTGGTGATTAGCCCTTGCTCCAGATTATAACCTGGACCATTACATTTTCTCAAATGAGGAAAGGAAGGCTGCAGAAAGAAGGTGTTTACAATCTAACACAACAATCAAAACCATGCTGAGTGTCACTGGCTCACACCTGGAACCCTAACTACTCAGGTAGCTGAGATCTGAGGATCACAGTTTGAAGCCAGCTTGATCAGGAAAGTCTGTGAGCCTCTCCAGTTAACCACCAAAAAGCTGAAAGTGTGTCAACTGGTAGAGCACAAGCCTTGAGCAAAACAAGCTCATGGACAGTGCTGAGGCCCTGAGTTCAAGCCCAGGACCTGTGCGCGTGCACACACACACGCGCGCACACACACACACACAATCTGAGAACCAAGGTGCAAAGCCAGTCTGGACAGGAAAGGCCATGAGTCTCTTTTATCTCCCAACTAACCACCAAAAAGGCATAAATGGAGCTATGGCCCAAGTGGTAGATGGCCAGCCTTGAGCACTAAAGCTAAGGGACAACACTACTCTAAGCTGCCTTCCTGGGGCCTAAGAAGTCAGGGTTTCAAGCCACTGCACTTCCCACAAGTCTTCAATCTACCATAAAAGAGAGCAGTTAATTCTCCCCAGCAATGTCCCTTAGAGAGGGGAAAGAAGGTCAGCTTCCGTGTCAGGAAAAGAAGCATGGCCTGCTGCTACCACAGCCAGCATCTGTCACATAGAGGAACCTCGTAGAGCTGCAGAACAGATCTGGTGATTTACCACAAAAGACTACCCATAGACATACTGATGAGGCTTTTACTGTCCCTCTCTGAGAACTCTACTTCCTAGCATTTTTGCAAAGTTAGGGCATATATTAAGAGATTAGGCATTTAAACCACAAGAATGTAAAGAAACATTGTTATTCATTTTAAGTTTTGATTCTTCCCCCTTCCCAAATGAAAACTTCTGTTCTAAAAGAAAAGCTTCCATTCGCACTATGAGGAAAAACTATGAAGCAGGTGAGTTGGTACTATAATGCTGACTAGCATTTCCATTGGTCATGAACTCATTAGGAAGATACTCAACTGTTTATCAGATGTTGCACGAGGCTGGTAAATGATCGGCTTACATAGTCATTGGATAAATGTTGAATCAGCTTCTTGCTAGAGTGTCTTGGATTCTGTCAGTGGGAATGTTCTTTCTATTTATGACCCAAAAGTGGAAGCATTCTAAGATCGGCTGTGATTTCCTCTTATTTTCTTTCATGCATACAATGCAGTCTCTGGACAATTTGCAAGTACAGCTATCTTAGATCCAGGGAGTTTTAGCATTGCTGTGACTTCAAATCCTTTCATAAAAAGCATTACAGGAAATAAAAAGGTTCACAGAGGTTTGGTTCATGGTTTGTACCTCCCAGAGCCTCCCACACAAGACTGACTTGCAGATTCCTGTGTGGGCCCCATGAAAAGCAAGTTCACCCCTTTTCAGTTGACTTGGGGCCTGGGGGGGGGCGTGTCAGTGAAAGAAGCTGTAAGTTGCTTGTTATTTAATGGCTCAACCACTTTTACCTAAACTGCTGGTGAGTGTTAAAGAAGCAAGCAATCAAGTTAGGCGGACAGTTCATTTTACCAGTAAGCATGGTGTAGGCTATGGATTCAAATTCGGTTTTTCGAGTTAGCATGATTTTACCAACACGATTATATTTTTCTCTTTTATAAAGCATTTCTCTTGTTATGCTTTTATCTGTATAGGGTTTTTTTCTTGTAAAATCAAACACGCACATGGAACGATCTCAAAAGATGGACATATAAAAATGAGTAATCTCTGGATTTATTACTTTAGTTTGTTGAGCAGAACTTGAAACTGATCATGAAGGTGAAGTTAACCTATGAAGGTTGAACAAGCCCTCATTCAACATGTAGGCCACATGTTACTCTGTTCTCCCACTGTAGAGGGCTCTGAAATTGCCTCAGTTTACATTTCACAGCCATTTGCACAGACAGTTCCTAAGGTTTCCATGTAAAAGCTGCAGTTTTCAAGGGCAGAGTTCTACTATTTAGGACATTATCTGATTGCTCTGAATCTTCTACAGGCTTCAATGAACAGACAATTAGGAGTTCTTGTGCTTGCAGGATACTGCAGATGCTGGGTTACGATTTTCCTCTCCCTGTGCAGGATCACTGAGAATGAAGTAGCAGAGCCTTAGCTTTGGGAAACTAAGCACACATAGTCTTTAGCCAGATGTAGCTGGCCTTCCTTACCTCAGCCCTCTGACTCAAGGACCTCCAAATTATATGAAACCTGTCATATCAGCCATGCATGCACAAATGCAAACAGGAAATCTTATCTAAGACCAATACCTATTCTGACCCACAGTTGGGTCTGTTTGCTAAAGCATATTCTGACTATTAAAGGCAGTAGCAAAAGCAACTGGATTGGCAGAAGTCTCAGCTGAGTTACGGTTTGGGATCATTGTATACAGATTTCACACACAAGGATATTCTACTGAAGTCCTGACAAAGCCACTGTGTCTTGGTAAGCAAGCTGATTCCATATGGAATTCATCTCTGCCTTGTTCTATCACCATCTACAAGGGGGAAACTTAACTCTGCCACATTACTAACTTTTCTGGATGATGGTGAAGACCACAATTGTTTGAATATAGTAGCAGGATTAGTGGCCACCATCTGGATGCCCATTGGCTCATTCCTGTAATAGTAGTTACTCAAGGCTGACATCTGAAGACCACAGTTCAAGGCCCAGCCTGGTAGGAAGGTCTGAGAGACTCTTTATCTCCAAGTAAGCACCCAAAAGCCAAAAAGTAAAACTGTAGTTCAAGTAGTAGAGTACTGGCCTTGTGCAAAAAAGATAAGGGTCAGTGCCTAGGTCCTGAGTTCAAGCCCCAGTACCAGCACCAAATTAATTAATTAATTAAGGACCTCTCCTGTCAGTTTACAGAGTACTCCCCTGGATAATCCTGAATTGGTACTCTTGGCTTGACAGACCTTAGGCCAAAAACTCAGAGGAAAAATAGCCAACATAGTAGGCATATGCAACTCTAATTCAGCTAATAGAGAAAGAAAATTTCACAGTATTTAACTCAGCCCAAATTCAAAGGCATTTTCCCTTCAATCCAGCTTGTCATATACAGAAAGAAAACAATCAGCATTTACATAGACAGCAGATGTGCTTTTGGAGATGCTCATTATTTTTTTGTGTGATACAGAATCGAGGAGAATCTCACATCATATAAAACTCCTGTGAGAAACAACCACCTAGTAGATGCTCTTCTTTATGCTCCTCTGCAGCCTCTCCAAGCACCATGACGAAGATCAAGCCTACATTTGTAAAAAGGAACTTGGATATCAAGAGAATGCATTGGCCAACTGCCATGCCAAGTCAGCAAGTACAGAAACAGCGTGAATGTGCAATCTGAACAAATACCCCAAGACTGGGCCAAGTGAATGTCCTACAAGGATCTATTTAACAGTGCAGTGCACCGTGTTGTAAAAGTATCTAAAAGAAGCTGTGGGCCAATGGCTCATGCCTATAACCCTAGCTACTCAAGAGGCTGAGATCTGAGGATCATGGTTCAAAGCCAACCCTGGGCAGAAAGTCCATGAGACTCCTATCTTCAATAAACTACTCAGAAACAGCCAAAGGTGGCACTGTGGCTCAAGTGGTAGAGTACTATCCTTGAACACAAAGAAACTCAGGGACAGTACCCTGGCCTTGCCCTGAGTTCTAACCACAGGACTAGAAAATCATCATCATCATCATCATCATCATCATCATCATCATCATCATCATCATCGAAGTATCTGAAGCAATATAAGCCCAATGTGGGCATGGACTCCTGGTTCTGAATATAGCCACTAATCTTCCTGTTCTTTGAAACATTTTTCTGCCTGTGTTTCACAACTCACTGTAGACTAAGGAAGATGACAACTCCTGATTCTAAGAAAATATCAGTGGGTGACTGTTCAAAATTGCAATTGTGGTTTGTGGTACCCAGTGTGTAGTCTGTTGATCCCAACATCCTGGGAAAACAGTGAGGATTCCTGTGGTGCATCTCTACTCTCTGATAGGCCATTTGCACACTGACAAATAGAATGCGTTACATTGTCAACTCCAGTGGAGTTCTAGTATTACTTGTGATGGTTTATGTGTATTTTATTGGGGGTGAAGCTGTCTCATATAGGAAAGTTGCTACTGTAATAGTACCTGGGGAGTTATGAGAAGGTGTGTTTTCCCAGAAAGCTATCTTTGGGGAATTTTTCTGCTCCTGGAGAAATCCCTTTTTACTGGGAAAATGATAAGGCCTGTATGCATTATATCAAGAGGGATATTTTTCACCAGATAAAAAAATTCTTCCTGACCCACTACCCAAAACAACCAAACTTTTTTTTTCAATCATGGGGCTTGAACTCTGGGCCTGGGCACTGTCCCCGAGCTCTTCAGCTCAAGGTTATCGTTCTACCTCTTGAGCTCCAGAGCTACATCCAGTTTTCTGGTGGTTTATTAGAGATAAGAATCTCACAAACTTTCCTGCCCAGGAAGGCTTTGAACCAGGATCTCAGCCTCCTGAGTAGCTAGGATTACAGGCGTGAGCCATCGCCACCCAGCCCACACCTTTTTTTTATGATGTAGAGCCTGCAGATTGAATTTTCCAGAATGATGTTAGAGAAAGATGACCCTTGACCTGCATGAGACAGGATCCTCCCTCATTCTCCTCACCATTGAGATTACGGCAAAGCTCAAGGACCTGGAATCTCACATCTTACAACTCAGGAGCAATCTTTGGGGAAATTCTCCCCAAAGCAAGGAGAAGCAAGAATAAGATGTGGAAAGCTCTCTCAGTAAATACCTTGGACCAAGAGTTCCCCATCATCATAATGCCTAATTTTTTCTCTTACTTCCTGCCACTCTAATTCTTCCCTTTTCCACACCAGCAAAATCGATGGATCTGTAATCTATGAATGTCTTACATTTATAACTATCTTTATATTTATATATGTGAATGGTCTTACATTTATAAATGTATTTATAAATGTATTTTCATTTAAGCTCTAGCAAGAAACTGTAGTAATTATTGGGTTCGTGTGCTAATGCCAGTAACATAAAAATTAGAACAAAAACAAAAAAGGGAAACATTTCCAATAGAAAATACCTCCAAGCCTAAAGAAAAAGTGGAAAGTTATCATTGTTCAATATCATCAGTATTTAATTTCCCACAGTCCCTGAAAATGATATTTTGACCTTTAATAAGCAACCTAATTGCCACTCTGAGAGCCTTTCTGTACTAACATCAATTAAGTATAGAAGAGTTTATACCCTCCAAGGATTTTGTTTTTTATTTTGGTGCCGGTACTGGGACTTGAACTCAGGACCTGGGTGATGTCCCTTAGCTTTTTTTGCTCAAGGCTGGTAGCCTACCACTTGACCAACAGCTCTATTTCTTGATTTTTTAAAGGTTAATTGGAGATAAAACCCTCACCGAGTTTTCTCACTAGGCTGGCTTTGAACCATGATCCTCAGATCTCAGCTTCCTGAATAGCTAGGATTAAAAGCATGAGCTGTAGGCACCTCAGAGGGTAAAACCAGTAGTTCAGTTTAGTGTCCATTTATATCAGCAATTTTCTCATCATTAGGGATTTGGATTTTATATAGTTTAGTCTGAGTGTGTTCACCCAATTCCACAATTCTCTTCATAAATTAGCACAAAGATAGTCTTTTAACTTACATAAGAATGGGTCTGCATTTTACCAAGAATGGGTCCCAATTGGAAAATTATTAATATTATAACCACAAATATGTTTTCTTTTTGAAGTACGAGAACCTAGTAGAGTGATAGAACATGTTTTATCTCTGTGTTGGCCAATTGGTCTTGAGATTCCAAAGGAGAATCTTTCCATATGTCTTTTTCTGAGCAATGCATGTTTTATTCTCTAAGAATTCAGGATTCCACTTGCTCCGCCCTTAGGATGGTGCACTTGGGTTTAGGGAAATGTGGAGAATGAACCATATCATCAGATTCGTATTGTGGAAAGAGATGAGGATTTTAAGCTTATATTTACACTGTCCCAGGCGGGGGAGGGGAGTGGGGGGGTAATCTGGAGTAATCTGGATCCACAGCTGTTGCTAAGTGAGTCACTGGAGGTCCCTCTCCTCTGGCTAAACCAGTAAAGGGGGGCTTCCCATGGCCCACGTCTCCCTCAGGATGCTCTCTGCATTTTGATTACTTGCTGGACCCTTAACAACTGTGTTTGTAAATGTATGCTTTAAAAATAAATCCCCTTATAAATTATGTATGTCACTACTGACTTGAAATTCTCGTTGGCAGGTTCCTCCTATAGGAGGAAACAAAGAGCATTTGGATGGAAGTAAACTCCAGAAATAACTTTCAAGAGGGAAGCTAGACAGAAAGACTAAGCTTTCTGAATGTTCTTTGTGAGTGATTTGGAGGTGGTTTTACAATGTCTAGGAGGTAGGAGGGATTGCCTATGTGCAACTTGCCTTGTGTATTAGTGCAGTCACATTGTGCCACTCCAACAACCGATTCCAAATCTCAAGGCCTTGAGGCCCTGTGGTTATGAGAAAGCAGAAGGGAGAGACTTCGTTCAATGCAGAGATACGGTGCCAAATCTTCCCTATGGCTGTACACCTGCTAGCAAGACAGTGCTTCACACATCGTAGAGTCTCCACAAATATTTGTCCCTTTGGTATTATATTCTAGCATTTTTATTTTGCAGAATTCTTTGGATCTGTTTATTGCACTTTTGGAGAAAATTTAAAAAAAACAAGATTTGGTTACATAATATAATGATTCTAGCCTCTGGTAACACTTGCTGTTTTGGGTGGTTTAATGGATTTGATTTTAGGAAGGAAAAGAAACTTCAAGCTTTGCCTTAATGGTATTCTCATCTTTAGAGTTTCTTGCTCTAATCTAGGAGGCAGTTTTCAGGCCACACAGTCCTCATCTTTGACCTACTTGATCCCTAAAGTTGATCCCTTTCTTAGAAACAAATGCACATTACATCATAGACTGGCGAATAACAGCACAAGCTTGGATTCAGGATTAACACTTCCTTGTGATTTGAAAGGTTGGCTTTTGTGGGTTTTAAGTGCCTTCTGCTGAGCTCACATACAGGATGAGTCATTTTAGTTTTCATTCAACAGCAATATGCTTCCTGCTGTGAGATCTGAGCAGCCTCAGGTAGAGGGTGTTCAAGAAGATCAGGGGAGAGAGAGCGCATGGTCCTGACTGACATTGCAGAAGCTACTGTGGATATAGGTTGTCATAGGGTCAAACAGGACTGGTGTTTCAGTTCAGTCGCATCCCTCCCCACACCCCACTTTTACATCTTATCTGGGAGATCTCAGCTGCTCTTACAGAAATAAGTTTGCAGCAGGATTGCAGTGCAACCTTAATTACAAGGCAGATGCACCAGCTACCAATGGGTGCTGTACTGTTGGGTGTTCTGCTCCATAGAAGGAAGCAATCAGTTCAAGCTCTGTGTGACTGATGTTCTAGATTGCTGCCTTGTAAACAGGCCTGAGAATAGTCGATTGTTTGTTTCCTGAAGACTATAATTTATTTTTGTGATTATGGTATGTCTGAAAAATTAACCCTACAGAGAATAGAGGTTGGGAGATGGAGTCGTTTTGGGTGTTGAATTCATATTGGAAGGACTGTAATTCTCTGTTCTCAAAACAAGAGGAAGCAGACATCAGAGGGAATGCATCTAAATGCTGTGTGTCCGAAATTAAAGGAAAAGGGGTTTTTTTTGTGGGGGGAGTGGGGTACTGGAGAATGGTGTAATTATCTGGGGCAACACACATGGATATTTATTGTGGTGGAAGATTCCTAATGTCTCAGTTCCACATCTGACAAACTAACTTGGGGGTGATTTTGTCATTATCATCTACATGGAGTACTTGCTCAGTTGCTAACGTGCCCTGGTGTACACCAGATGTCAGACGTTTAATGAGGACTCTGAAGCTTGGGATGGGTTGGGTTGCAGGTGTATAATGCCTGCCAGGCTTCTGGACAAAGCCACAAACACAGGGATGTTTCCTGCTTAGCAGTGATCCACAAGCTTAACCCCGTTAGTAGATGTTAAAGGCAACTCTGGCCACTAGGAGGAGCTAGAGGCTACTCGATCCCCTGTCTTCAGCTTTAGTCCAGAAGAAAAAAAGATTTTAAATCTAGGATCCTAAGGAGCTAGTATTGCAAAAGATGGAATTCAATCCGTGGTCACATCATAGCAATATAACTAGAAACAAACTTCTTTGGTTGAAAGTGTATGATTCGAATCTAGATATTGATTCCTGACAAAATACTGAATTTCTTTTAAGTCTTAGTTCAAGTTTAAGAGAAAGGATACTATTAATACAGATCCCTTCGGTTTGTCCTGAACAAGAAATAAAATAATCCAGATAAAGAAGTGAGCTTACGGGCTGGGAAGGTGGCTCAGTGGTAAAGCATTTGCTTTGCATGCTCAAGGCCCTGGGTTTGATTCCTCAGCACCACATAAGAAAAAAAGCCAGAAGTGGTGCTGTGGCTTAAGTGGTAGAGTGCTAGCCTTGAGCTGAAGAGCTGAGGGACAGCGCCCAGGCCCAGAGTTCAGGCCCCACAAACGGACCCCCCCCCAAAAAAAAGAAGTGAGCTTACTAGATAGTATAGCCTTGACACTTCTTCACATAATAAATATATTACACATACTCATATGCACCTTTGTTTAACCATGACTGTGACCTGCTCTTTAGATGTTCACTTTGTCTCAGGAATTTTGTTCTGTAGCTTGTGGCTTCTAGCTAAAGTAAGTGATGACTGACCCCCTCTGCTCCTTCCGATGACCCTTGGCTTTCCTTCTGGAGGTAGGTTAGCCCAATTGTCTGAAGTCAGGATGGGTTTGGGAAGCTCACAAATCAAACACTTGTTTCTCTCCAGGACCCAGAACATACCTCATCAGAGTTGGAAGGTGCAAACATTCCCCTAAATATAACCTTTTCACTTCCCTCTCTTGGAAAATCCCTCTGTCCTTGTCCATTCTTACCCACCCAGTGTCCAGGCCAGGAGACCCAACCTCCAAATCCACCAGCCACAAAGGATGAAGATGTAAATGGATGTTTCTTATCCTAACCACTGATGCTTTGGTGCTGTTACTGCTGAGAGGAGACACTGAGCATAGCTAAATGCATCAATTAGACTCCAGAGGAAATCAGATGTGAGGGTTGTCAGGCGCAGAGGGAAACCTATAGGCCACAATGGACAGAAAAGGCAAGGGCCGATGGTCAGGGTCTGGCAGGAAGATGCCTGGGCATCATTGATGTAAAAGGGATTCTAAAATAACCACAATGCCGGGAAGTTACGGAGCCAGTTAATTCTGGTTTCTACAAATGCCTTTTGTAGTTTGGCTTTTACAACAGTTTAGCTTCTGCCAGAATGACGTGCATTTTGGTATAAAGAACAAAAACCCCCAAACACAACATCTAGCAGCAAGTGACAACCAATCTGAGAACAGCCATTGACAGCTGCCTGAAGTCCTGAAGTTACATTTGGGCCAGAACCGTTCAGTGAGATGTGAACACTTCCTCCCAAACACTCTGCTCTTTCCTACACCTACTGGGCCAGTTTCTTATCAGAAAAATGGAAAAAGAGAGAAAGAACTACTGAGAAGGTGATAATATTTTTGCTGACATAGGAGACAGAATTAAAGAGCTTTTTACAATACTTTGAATAAGGATCTAGTGTGTCTTCATAGTATTGCTATATTAGGGCATGCGAACTATAAAGAAAAAAAGAACTAGAAAAGGTAAGACTATAGCCGGGCACTGGTAGCTCACTCCTGTAATCCTAGCTACTCAGGAGGCTGAGATCTGAGGATCGCAGTTCAAAGCCAGCCCAGGCAGGAACGTCTATGAGACTCTTATCTCCAATAAACCACTCAGAAAACTGGAAGTGGCGCTGTGGCTCAAGTGGTAGGGCACTAGTCTTGAGCTGAAGAGTTGAGGGACAGTGCCTAGGCCCAGAGGTCAAGCCCTGCAACCAAAAAAATAAGATAGAATATATTATTATAATTTGTGTGTGTGATGAATTATCAATTAACCCAATGTGTTTGGGGGTGTGGATTCCCTCTGTAGATAGAGGGACATGCAGAGAACTGAACTGAACTGAGTGATGAAGACTTGGCTCTCTGAGGAGGTAACATTTGAGCGAGGATAACAGAGAAGAAACATATGAAGAACAAGAGCGCAGGATACCACAGCTACAAAGTGAAGAAGCCAGGATCAAGCTTGGGATCTGGGTGACTGGAAGAGAGGCAGAAAGTTTCCCTTGAGAACTCTTAGCCAAAAGCCTGGAGTGGATTCGAGATTCCTTGTACAATTTCTTCAAAGCCTAGAACAGAATCACTTCAAAGTGACATGCGTGGTCATGTCTCAGGCACCTGACAGAGGTCAACAGAACTCTTACCAATACTGGGGAGAGAACATCTTCTATGGCTTGGGCAGTGTCCTGATTACACACTTTAGACATTCCATTCTCTGAGATCCACATACCAGTTCCTTACTTGTCAGAGTGTTCATCAGTAGCTGTGGAGCACCTGCACACATGCTCCAGCTCCTAGTTATTTCTTCTGGGATCCCTGTCAAGACAGTTCTATCTTATTGGGGAGAAATCTGGACTCTACCTTCCAGCGCCATGTTGGAAAGCCTGTGGCAAGCTACCTTTCGAGGGCACATCCCTTCCACTCTTCAACTGATGCAAGCTGAAAGCAGGACCTGACTTTGAGGCCGATGCAAGTGCACAGACTTGACAGCTAGCGATCAGATCAGTGGTGCAATCCATGAAAGTGAGCACAGGATTGGCCAATGAAACATACAAAGGGTTCGATCATTTGCAGATATGGAAGGAAGGTAAAAGAAAGTTAAGAAGATGAATGGTAAGAGGAGGAGGAGGAAGAAGTAGAAGAGAAGGAGAGGATGAGGAGGGGGAGGAGGAGGAGCAGGGGGAGGAGGAGGAGGAGGAGGAGGAGGAAGAAGAATCTTCTCAGAAAAAGACAAAGGAGGTAGGTCAAAAAGAAAAAGAAAGGGGCAAGGAAGGAAGGAGGAAGAAAGGAAGGAAGGAAGAAGGAAGGAAGGAGGAAGGAAAGAAGGAAGGAAGGAAGGAAGGAAAGAAGGAAGGAGGAAGGAAGGAAGGAAGGAAGGAAGGAAGGAAGGAAGGAAGGAAGGAAGGAAAGAAGGAAGGAAGGAAGGAAGGGCAAAAAAGATGGAAAGGGAAAGGGAGAGCAAGAAGAAAGAATTGGGTGGCATATCATCCTATATGATATTAACATTTGAACATTAACTCTTTTTTGGTTACTGTAACTCGTTTATACCAGATTGAGACTAGAACTGACTGAAAATTTAGGTCAAACTAATTTTCTTATAATGTATCCATTATAAGAAAATTATTTTAAACATAGATGAAAACATCAATCAAATATATAACATCTAAATCTTTGTTAAGAAATACAGCTTTTTTTCTACAAAGGTACCAAAAGTACACATTGAGGAAAAGACAGACTTACTCAAAAAAATACTGTTGACAAAATTGGATGTCCATTTGCTGAAGAATGAAACCAGGTCTTAATATTTCACCATGTGAAAGAAAAATCTCAAGATGGGTTAAAAATCTGAAAATATAAAGCCATAGATTTTCAGAATACTAGAGGAAAACAGAGAAGAAATTCTTTATGAAACTTATGGGCATGATCATAAAAACACAGGCAACGAAAGATAATTAGACAATGTGATTATGACAAACAAAAAGCTCTATATAACAAAAGAACCAAGAGGAAGAGTCATCCAACAGAAAGGGGGAAACATATGCAAAGTATGCATCCATTGAAGGATTCAACATATATAAGGAACTCCAACTTGTATGTATTTGCACATTTTATAAAGAAAGGTGTCATTCAAGCATATGTCATTTCCCTCTTTTTACAATTAGTGTCAAGTAGTTATACTAGGCAAAGAAATGGAATTCTACCACTTTAGGTTTAGAGATGAGATGACAAAAGGAAAAGGAAATCAGATCATACTAATGAGAGAATACACACAGTGATCAGATTATAAATAAACACCACCTTTCCAGGCTAAGAAGCAAAATACTTAATACAATTTTAATAAGTATTCTATCTCTTACCAAACATTAATTCTTATTCCTCTCAGAACTCATAAGGCATCTTTTTTTATTCTGGTCTAATTAGGGATCAGGAGAACTTGTGTACTTCATCTGGATTAAGTAAAGAATGGGAGATTTATTAGAACCAGAAGTGAAGAGGGATGGCTCAATATTAGTATGCACCTATTAGTATGCATCGAAGGGCAGCTGGAAAACCTGTAGGATGGCAAACATCTCTTACTGTTGACGTGGTCTGAGCTGAGTCCCTCTTTTCCCTAGCTTCCCATTGCTTCCTTGTTCCTCTTCTCCCTCCCCTTCACTCTCACTAGACTTCTTTTTTTGGGGGGGGGGTCCGGTTGGGGCCTGCACTCTGGACCTAGGCGCTGTCCCTCAGCTCTTCAGCTCAAAGCTAGAGCTCTACCACTTGAGCCACAGAGCCACTTCCAGCTTTTTTCTTTTTGCTTATGTGGTGCTGAGGAATCGAGCCCAGGGCCTCATGCATGCAAGGCAAGCGCTCTACCACTGAGCTACCTTCCCAGCCCTCACTAGACTTCTTTATTTGCTGTTTCCCCCTTTTCACACTCACCTCTAGATCTCACAATTTCTATTCCAGCATCTATAGATCATTACTAGAACTTCAGGGAAGGTGGAGCAAAGACAGACATTCCCTGAGTAAATGAGGTGATACAAGGATTGAGGCCTCTTTAGGGCAGTTATGACTGGAGAAAAGAGGATTGAGATGATGGAGTCGGATGGACGTCCAGTTACAGGTGTGTCCAAATGAATGCCCTTTTCACTGAATGAAATGAAGACAATTCACTAGTCTGGGTCTTTCTGAGATCTGAAGGCCCTTAGACTAGTAATTCAGCGTGAAAATAATTGTTTAAACACGACACAGTCAATCAACATGTTCCTGACTATTGTGGTACCTTGTTAAATATTCTAAATCTAAAATTATAATATATATTACATATAATATATAACATAATTATATGTTATATAATTATATTATTTATTATAGATAACATATAGTATACTATTGTGTATAATGTTATATAACATATATACTATAAATATAATATATAATATAATTAACTATATTAAAATTTTAATGTATTAACTATTAAACACTAAATTCTTACAATTATATTTTTGTCTATTCAGATCTCTGCTTTGATCTTCTTGTTCTTCAAGTATATCAACTAGAACACAGGCAACTCTTCCACCACTCACAATAAAATTCCTTGCTAGGCTTGCTGGAACTCTCTCTGGATTTTGGAATATCTTGTAAGCAAAACAAGTACAAAGGAATTTGTCAAGGCCACGTTTACCTCTGCAGAAAAGTGTGTTACTAATAAGAAGCCAAGTATGCAAATGTGATGGACAAGCAGTCCACACGGGGTTTTATCCCTAACATGTTATTGACCTTTGTTCTGACTGGTCACAGTTTAGGGTCACAATCCTGGACAACTGGCTAGTTTGAAAGGAGTTAAAAGATATTCTGAGCAATCAACCCAAACTCAGCTGGCACTCTACCACTTGAGCCATGCCTCCAATTTCCCTATAGTAGGATATAACTTAGAGTGAAATAGCTTCTTGTAACATAGAGCTACCTTGAAATGGCCATGCGTATGTCAAATAACCACTTTGACAGAAAAGATTCTAACCCAATTCTAGGTTTTAGATTCTAGACCGAACATTAGAAAAAGAAGGTAAAGTTTAGAATCTTTGTAGTTTCTTGAGTTTGGATTTGTTCTCAGAACAGCTCTGATGAAGTAGAGGATATTCTTTTTCTCAAATAAAGATAATAATTGCTTTCTTAAATGTAATGCTCAGAAATCATATTTGATGATAAAATCTAGCACGGTCTTTTAATCCTTGGTCAGCCATTCAAGTAGATTTATGTCTATACTATGTTAAAGTTGAAGGATAATTTGTGTGGCTTAGGAAAACAGCATCATGTTTCCCTGAACAAGCTGCACTTTGGTACCTTAAATTACATAACCATGAGCTAGCCTGTGTCCTGTAGCTTTCTAGTAGGTCATCCCTCCGAATAATCATGGTGGCAAAGGAGCAATTCAGGCTGAGCAAACAAGGAGTAGGAGCTGTTTGCTCTTTACTTATCCATTTTCTCATTAAGCAAATAATTCTGGTCCATACTTAGTAGTATATGTTATATTTCAACCTCTATCATAGTATCTTACACATAGGAGGTGCTCAGTTATTATTTATGAAATGAGTGAATTTTGGACCTTAAGAGTTTATCTGAAAGCAGACATTCATTTGGACATTCCTATTGTTGGGGGGAAATCATACAAAATATACTTAGGGTAATCTTTTCAAAGGATGACAGATGTCATACAAAGCCATTCTGTGTGGACATCTATCAGGCTGACTTTGAGGTATAAGGAGATGCCTGGACCTTCAGAGAAAGGAGTCAGCATGGTAAGCTTGGTGAGGCATGCTGTCTACTCTGCAGAACAAGGTGACACATAGGTAATGCTGAAGTCTATCTCCCACTGTTATGACAGAGTTGAGGTCTTATTCTCTCAAATAACATTCTCTTCTTTATAAGGCCATCCTGGATCTTCATACTCCATAATGATTTGGCTGTGTCCCCCACTGCACTGTTCCTCCTCAAACATTCCTGTGGTACAGATGTTCCATTTTCTTGGTTTTGATCTTGCTTTACAGGTGCTTCTTGTCTACCATCTTGCTCTGTGACAGTCTGGAATAACCATTGGTCTCCTATTACTAAGTGAACAGCTAAGGAGGATGGATAAAACAAACAGGAGAGTGTGTTCACAAAATGCTTTTTTAAATTAGAAGAGAATATTTATTAGCTCTAAGCTCTACCCTCTAAATCGTATTGTTTTTTCATGGAGTTTCAAACCGTATGGATTTAATGTGTTTTTTTTTTTTCTGTAGCAGATGTTCAAAGGCAATCTTTGTTTGCCAATGGCTGTGGGAAATCTCCAACCAAAAAGAGAAATCTGTGATAGGCTTTTGGTGATGAATATATTTAAATGGCAAGTACAATTGACACACTTAAATGCTTATTTTTTGTTACAAAGCCTTCGAATAAAAGTATTTGAGTCATTTTAAATGTCTCTGATTTTATAGATCACTTTTAGTTTCACAGTATTGTTGTGTGTAATTGCACTACCTTTGCCTGTTATCTATATTCAGGGTGTTATAAAAGCTAAGGATCTAGATATATCATGGTGTTCAGATGAAAGAAAAGAAAGGAGAAACAGGATTTAAACTGTATCTCCCAAATTCTTTCATTTTCTCACTGATACGTCTTTTTCACCTTTGGAGATCTAGGAATAAAGTGAGGTACTCAGTAAAGTAACCCTTGCTAATCCATCCAAGTACATCAATTGTGATTTCCCTAACAGACACTGAAAGATTTTCATTTCTAGATGTTAAGATGCCCTACTGCTACCCAACTCAATTCTTACCTAATAATAGAATCTGGGGTTCTTACTTGGAATGTTCCTGGAACCAGAGAAAGAGAAGCAGTAGGCTCTGAGGGATGGTTCTAACTGATGCCTGGAGAATCTGTTAAAAACTTTCAAAGCTTTCCAGTTGATTCCACCCTTCCATGACTAAGACGTCTGTTCTGGTTAGCTCATATAGAAGAATGACTTCCACACTCCTCTGCTTTCCATTTTCCTATGACTCATGAAGATAGTGCTACTTTTCTAAACATGCTTCCTTTATGAAAAATTGTATCACCCTAAATTGCAAGTTGCATAGTGACCCTTCCACCATACTTGCTGGGTGGAGGCAGTCACAAAGCTCTACCTGTGCTAAGATATAAGCCTCACTCAGAGCTAACAGCTTTGAGACCATGTTTTATATCTTGCGACAAGACATACAGGTGATGAACATCTTTGCAAAAAAAATCAAAGCAAAACAAAACAAATACCAGCCATAGTCCAACATTTCACATTGCTGTCAACTTCAACATACACCCACCTCTGCCCCAAAACTTCCAAAATCTCATCCTATGACTAAAACACCAACTCAAAATCTGGCAAACCATCAATTTTTAAATCAGGACAGGCCCTCACATGTACGCTTCTCCCCACTCTACAGATTCATGAACCAAAAACAGACACACGATCGGTCTGTCAACTCCCCTGGCCAGGATACAGTTCTAGAACAGGAATGAGATAACCACTAATAAAAGTAGGGAGATGGTACACACCGCCTAATCACTGGCCCATCATAGTTCTGCAGTCTGATGGGACACAGGGGAGAGGAGGCATGCATGCTACTCACTGGGACTTGTGCTCAGTGCCTTTGTTTCTGGTTCTTCTCTTCCACCTGTTGTACAAGAGCAGATCTACAGTTTCAATCCAGAAAAGTTCTCAGCTTGCCTCTCCATTTGGAAAAGTTTGGGATGTGAAAGGCTTCTTTGATTTTCTACTGCCTATAACACTTCATTATTTCCATTGTTTTTCATTTTCATTATTTTTACATAGTTGTATAGAGGAGTTGCCATTTAACCATGTAGTTTATGAATACATCTTACACACAGAAAATCAGCAAGGACATGAAAACCAGAAGAGAAAATGTTTCCTAACAGCTAGTTCTACCTCTTTCAGTCTATGGTAAAAGTTCTTGGGCCAAAACATTCAATTTCCTTGAACATTTTTTGTGTGTGACTTTTCTGTAAATTTTATTGAGATTCTGAGGATTGTGGTTCAAAGCCGGCCCTAGCAAGAAAGTGTATGAGTCTCTTATTACCAATTAACCAACAAAAAGCTTGAAGTAGAGTAGTGGCTCAAGCAGTAAAGCACTAGCCTTGAGCAGAAAAGCTCAGAGAGAGTCCCAGTTGCCTTAAAACCAAGTGTCTCTAAGACTGGTACTTTCCTATCCTTGGCCCCTCTGGAAGACAAAACTCAATACCCTTCAAAACCCTGTGGTTTAATGGAAAGAATCTGCATGGCATTCTGGTAAGTGCTTTTGTTTGAAACTTTTTCTGAGGTACTATAATCCACTTTCTGTAGTCTTTACAAAGGATCTTATAGTCCTTTGTAGGATTTGAACTTGGGCATGACATTTGAATTTGATAAGCACTTGCAATCTGGAGATTGGGAATGAGTACTAGTGTCATTTTCAAGCTTAATTCCTTTTGACTCCTTGCTACTAAAGAAGCCCTTTTGGTAGTACTTGGATGGAACTGCAGGCCCCGTGCTTGCTAGACAGTTATTACACCACATAATCCACACTCCAGCCCCCCTAATAATATTTTCCTTATTCTCCCTTAGCCTCTCACTGACATCATGCCCAGGAAGATTCAGGTAACATCTCCTCAAATCCGTTCCAGATTTCATTGACAGTGTCTAATTCTGCTAGCTTCCACCCACCACAGCCTCCGCAAGCAAATATCATGTGCTTCAGGTTGTTATTAAGACAGTATCCATTTACAGGCATGACTCCTATAAATCAGCCATTCATCGAAGCATAGCACATGTCAAGTCAGGATGAGTTGCTCAGCAGAAGTGCTTCCTGAGAACTCAAGCAGGGTGCCGATAGCTTTGGTTGCTCTTCACCAAGGCTTCTCCAGGTATGATTTTGGCTTCCTCACAGGATGGTAGCTGGGTAGCAAGACAGAAAATACTGAGAGAGTAAGGGGGGAAAACTGTGATATGATAATGAGTACGGACTCATAAGTTGTATGGCATCCTGTCTGTGTGAAATCTATCCATCGAGGGAAAGCAAGTCATACGGTTGGCAAAGTGTGTGAAATGTCGCATATTGTTACAGTTATTAAAACAGCTTGCTCCCACTAGTATTTGTTGAAAAGGATTCGCCTAAAGGTCATTCAAGAGTCTATTTATGTCTATTGACATATTGGGTGTGTATGCCTGTGTGTTGATACCAGGGTTTGAACTCAGGGCTGCATGCCCTCATTTAGCTTTTACTCACTGCTGAAGCTCTGCTACTTGAGCCACACCTCCTGTTCCTTATTGCCTATATTTACCCTTCAGTTTTGACTTTTTATTGATAAGTTTTGATGACATATATTAGCTTAGGTCATTTATTTATTAGCTTGTTGTCTGACATTTTATAGCCACTATTTTTCCCCCAGAGTAGTCCTTTTATATGTGAACTCCAGTGACTATTCAGAGAGTTGACACACCAAAATACTATTCTGAGAATATGCTAGAAGTGAGCTGTGGCTAAGGTTTACATTGACAGTCAATACTTTGGACTCTCATTTGTTGCACATATGAAAACGATTTGTTTAAAAACTAAACAAAGAATATTATACTTGTCTGGTGCAGTAGGAAACACTGCTATCCTAAAGAAATATTTAAGAATTTCCAAGAGTTAGCAATTAAAATACATTTCTTCCAGGCAGAAGTTAAACAGTTCTTTGTATAGAGTAAGTGTTTGATTCATGGCTCATTTCCTTTCAAGCACGTTTTCATCAGTGATGGTGACAGTTGGAATTTTTATCAGAAGTCTGGGTTCTTTTCCGAAGGCAGTGAAGAATACAGCTCCTTCAGTACGTTTCCTCCCATTCTAGAAGCCAAAAGAGACCAATGATCTGTCTTCCCACTTCCCTGTCTAGGAGATAGTTCTAGAACAGGAGTAAGGTAGCGAGAGTATTCCGTGTTTCATTGCAGTTCTGAAATCTAATGACAGTGCAGTTGGGGCTGAGAAAGATCCCTTGTATGTACACAGAGACCTGCCCAAACGAAATCCTCCATGCAACTAATAGATGCTAATAAAACTGTGGGAAAAAATGAAACCCTATATAACCCCACAGTATAGCTCACAAATGTCTGCCTTTCCTCAGACAATCATCACAAATCTCCCATGAGAGCAATGCAGTCTGACCATCAGCAAGCACCGCAGGCTGGTTGAGGGAAAAGCCCGCCTTTCCCTCAGAAGAGAGAGTGCGCTTTTTCCCAGTTTTACCTTCAGGATCCAAAAGTCAAGAAACTTTCAGAAAAGGGAGGACAAAACAGAGATGTTCAGCCATCACAGCTTACCCTAGGCAGAGAGCAGGCACAGATGGACCAGCATGACTGCCCTGTGTAGCACCACCCGGCCAGGGCAGTGGCATGGAGACAGCCTTCAGAAGAACCCAGACACCGTAGGCAGCCACATGCGATGCATGCACAAGGCCCGCTGGAAGGTCTCATTGGGTGCCTCCCTCCTTTTAAAAGATGGCATTTAAAATCACTCTGGCAGATGGAAGAAAAGTATGTAATAAAAGTTGACATTTCGTCTTACTCTGTATGTTCGGTAAGTTAATTCTTATGATGATTTCACAGGGAGATCCATATTGAATGGCAATCAAAATTGGGGCAGCTTGCCACTCATGTAAAAATGTGTGTTTTCTAAGGGCCAAATAGATACTAAGTGATAGGCAACAATTAATCACAGGGAAATTTGTCGTCTGAAGGGATCACAGATGCCATAATATCCAAAAGTAAAATTATGGAAGTGTGCATGTGCGTGTGATCATACGTAAATTTCAGTAGTATCCTTTTTTTGTGCTGTAAATCCTCATAAAGATAGGAGGAAGGGAAAGAGGAAAGGTAAGATGGAGGGGAAAAGGATGGGAAAGAGAGCAACTCATTTTATCCAGGGAGACTGAAAATTTTAAATTCTCACAAACTCCAAAATACAACTTGAAAGTTTCCCTAGCTTCAAGAAGCATTCTTCAGGTAGAGGGATAGAGAGAGGGAGGAAGGAAGGGAGAGGGGGAAAGGGAGGGAGGGAAGGAAGAGGAAGAGAGGAAGAGGAGGGAAAGTAAAGGGAGAAAGGAGAGGAGAGGACAGCATATAGAATCTGTTCTCTTTTTGTGCTTTCATTTAATTAGCCTTCTTTCCAACACCTTTTCTGTTCCATTCAAGAAAGCAGCTTGTAAGCAAATAATTCCTAGCAAGGTCTGTTATTTTTTACTCAGAAATACACCAGTTCACAATTCATCACAGATAATTAAATATATTTTAAGCTCTTAAATTACATTATCTGATGCCTCAAATTGTAGTAAATATGGTCAATTTTTACCTCATCTTGGAAACTGCGGGGTAACTAATTTTTCACCCTCAATGAAGGCCTTTCTTTTCTTGCTCCACTTCTATTATTCCATCTTAACAGCTTTTCTTCCATTTCCCCTTAACTAATGTATCATGATAGTAGACTCTACCTGTGTCTGTCCACCTAGAGTTCACCCAGCTAAGAAGGGAGGACTGGAAGAACCAGTTTTCCATGGATTGTGAGAGAAACACCCAATCCATATAGGCTTAGACTCCATGCCTTGAGACCCAACACCCTTACCAGTCAATGGCATTGTTCTGAGCAGTTCTTTGTTGAGAGGCAAATTTAGTCTGGTAGAGTCCTAACAATTGCTTCTGTGTATTTTATCTTTCAATTTGGACTAATTTACATAGGGACTTAAAGATCAAATCCTATTTCTCTTACACATGAGTGTGTTCTCAAAAACACTAGAAGATAACCAGCATTCCCTGGGCCATGCTAGTGTGGGAAATTTATCTTAGGGTTGTTATCCAACAAACTGTGAAACTTTGGAAGCTATAATTTCATTTTTGTGTGTAATCTATGCCTTTCTGCATAGTGCAACTGTTCTCTGAACCATAGAGACTTTGGGATCACATTGCCAGAGGAAAAGTAAAGCTTTGAGAACAGCAAAGTAATTGTTACTTGCCTTGACCTTGAAGTGAAAGATCTGCTGGCCAGAACAATTCATACAACCTTCACTTACTTTCCAGGGACTAGGGAGGGATCCAAGACTTCATGTACATTAGGCAAGCTTTCTACTATGGATACCCTAGCTCTCAATTATTACACATTTTTGTGTGAGTATGCTAGTCCTGATGATTAAACTCAGAGTCCTGATGTTGTCCCTGACTTTCTTTTGCTCAAGGCTAGTGCTCTACCACTTGAACCACAGCTCTACTTCCAGCTTTTTTTTTAAATTTTTTTATTGTGAAAATACCGTACAGAGGGATTACAATTACATGAGCAAGGTAAGGAATAATTTCTTATCAAGCATTGTTGCCTCCTCCCTTGTTTTTTCCCTACCATCTCTCCCTGCCCTCCTATCTCCACGACTACACTCCCTGCCACTCCCCCGCAAAGTTGTAAAATTCGGTTTTTGATATAGCATCTTGTAGTCTCATTGTTGCAATGGGTCCACCTGTATCCCTATTTAAGCAATTTGTTTTTTTCTCTTTCCTCCCCAAATTATACAAACACCAAATACAGTGAAAACAGGGCCTTTTTCTGATAGTTTATTGGAGATAAGAGTCTCATGGACTTTTCTGCCCAGGCTGGCTTCGAAGTGTGAACCTCAGATTTCAGCCTCCTGAGCACCTGGATTACAGGTAGGAGCCACCAGTGCCAAGTGTCAATTCTTTCTCTTTATTTTTTCTTTCTTTCTTTCTTTCTTTCTCTCTTTCTTTCTCTCTCTCGCTCTTTCTTTCTCCTTTCTTTTTTGTTCTTAGTATATATTTTTTATATATACAGAGAGATTATAGTTATATGAACAAGGTAATGAGTCTATTTCCTATTGAGCATTGTTAACCCCTCCTTTATTTTTCCCCTATCATCCCTTTCCTCTCCACCTCCCCAATTCCTCCCTCCCCCCTCCCCCACCACCCCACAAAGTTGTAAAGTTCTTTTTCAACATAGTGTCTTGTACATCTCATTGTTACAATTGGTCAACTTGTATCCTTATTTAAGCATTTTGTTATTTCCCTTCCCCTCTCCAAATTAGAAAAAATGTATATACAAGATTCAATTATTTCTTATAATGCAGAATTCCAAAGAGCCTCTTCTTCTAAAAACCTCTCCTGTAAACTGCAATTTACAGATAGAATGGTTTCTCCCGTACTTTATTATATTGAAATGTTTTCC
The DNA here is from genome assembly GCF_000151885.1 of Dipodomys ordii. Classification (NCBI taxonomy): domain Eukaryota; kingdom Metazoa; phylum Chordata; class Mammalia; order Rodentia; family Heteromyidae; genus Dipodomys; species Dipodomys ordii. The sequence continues at coordinate 1,548,657 of NW_012267458.1, forward strand.
CTCCCAAAACTTACAGACCAAAGAGACATGTAAATAAGGAATTAAAGTACTAATATGATAGTAAGAAAATAGTAAAATGACAATAATAACTAGAGAGATTATAGCTTACACACATTAGGATTGCCTAATCTTAATTCTTCTGGAATGAAATCTTATCTAATCTGCAATCAGAGGAATTAACTCAAATCAGCCCTGTGAGAGAAGAACAAAGGGTCAAGGTTTGTGTGATATCAAAGGCCCAAGTTCAAGGATGAGCATGGATTGTTCCAAGAATTTCTCCAGGATGGTGTCACCAGAAGGGGCCCTGGGCAGGGATGCACTGAGAAGGTAGCTCTTTCCAGAAGCTTCTGAGTCCTGTTAATTTATACTCAAAGCTTCCGCTTTATTGTTATCTGTGATGGGAACCACTGCTGCTTTTTAATCAGGGAGGTGGAAGGGTCATGTTTTGGAAAGTTCAGTGTAGAGAAGCAAATTTAAACTATAACAGGGATGAGTTTGAAGGCAGAAAGCTTTTTTGGCCTTTAGTATTCTATTAGAGGGAAAACAAAGATATTAAAGAATATAGATGATTGGTTTTTAAGAAACACAACCTGTTCAACCAAGCTCATGTTCACAGGGGGTTTCTGACTCAGTGGAACCATAACTCACAAGGTATTCGAATGCATTCATGTTGTAAACAGCTAAATTTACAGCTTTACTTTAAATAGAACACCTAGAGAGATGTATGCTTCTCCCTCTGTTAGCTAAACCTTGAGCTCATTTGGGGACAATATTTTATACTTAACTTCATGTGTAATTGCAGCTTTAGGTATATAATAAACACTTTAATACTAATATAAATCCTAGTATGTCATGGCACATAAAAATACCTGTAAACAAATTTAAAACCAGGTTTGGTTATACAGTCCTGTAATCACAGCATTGGGAAAGCTGAGACAAAAGGCTCTAAAACTTCAGCCTTTTACACAGTCTCATTTCTCCCTCTCCCTCTCCTTCTCCCTTATCATCTCCTTCTCCCTATCATCTCCTCCCCTGCCCCATCTCTGTTATTTCTCTCTCTGCATAGATGTATGTGTATTCATGTATGTATAAACAACATTGAAATAATTCAATCATTATTACCATATGCACACGAACCCATCATGCTGCTCTGAAATATATTTCAGCTTAATATCTTACTTACCACTAGGAAGAAAAGTAACCAAAATATATTAAGTAGACGAAGTAGTCCTCAAGAATGATTTGACTTGGAGGAAGATTAGCCTGTGATTGCGTCTTTTGAAGTTACTAATCTGGGGAAGAAATAATATTAAAAATAATTAGTTTCATCCTCTGGAGACAGATGAAAAGAACACATCTCTGAAAGTAAACAAAGTACATTTGTCATAAGAAACACTGAAAATAGCATAATACCTTTTAAAAAATACTTTTTTAAAGGCAGATAATGATGCTACCTATTTATGGGGTGTGATGTGATTTTTCAATATCTGTAAACAATGCAATGATCCGATCAGGAAAGTTGCTTTACTGATTACTTCAGGTATTTGCAATCTCTCTGTGTTGAAAACATTAAATACTCTGAGTAGAATGTCTTCTGGAATGAATAAGGAAGGAGAACAAACATTTATTGTTATTTCTAAACTAGAGGCAAAAAAAAATATGCCATTGTCTAAGGAAGCCATTTCTGATCTCTCTTGGCTACAAATAGTTTCCTGGGGCATAATTGGGGCACCTGTGTTGCTATCTGTGCAGAACGGTATCTGTTCAAGTTGCAGTTGTACCATGCAATGTGGAAGCATTCTTAGACACCTCTCCACAAATGAGTTACATTTGCTACTTGCTCAAAACAGGAGCCATGTTGTGTGTGCCTAGTTAATGCTGATCGCTCTGTTTTGGCTAAGAAATGAAAATCTCTGTGGGAGCTGAGCTTGGCTGCAGAACTGAGGTTCTTGGTAAATTAAGATTATCCAACCCCACTGAGGAGGAAAATCTATTTACATATTCACACTCCAAGATGTTAATTTTTCCAGACAGGTCTTAATAAGAAGGACTAGGCTTGATAAAAGGAAGCTATCTATTCATTACATTTCTTTTGTTGTTGTTGCTTTCTAAATCAAATCATAAATAATAATGTGGCCAACATTCCTAACAGATGTCAATTTGCAAAGTGTTTTTGAGAATATTTAAGCTTCATGAGGACAAAGAAAAATATAAAGATAGGTTTTTGCCAAATCATATCACATACAAAAAAGTGTTCAGTAAATATTCATGAAGTGAATGTACGTGAACTATATTTTATATTTTTCTCCAAGAAAGCTCTGATACTGAATATTAATCTTATGATGCTAGTATTTTAGCTTTAGAAAGGGAGCACTACATTCTATAATAAGGTATAAAAAATTAATTTTGAAATTCCACCAGGCTGAATTAGAAAAGCATACATTTTTGCATACATAAATGGCTAGCAGTATTAAATACATCTTTTCACTTGATGTATTAAGACAGTGTATTCACAAAAATGTCAACTCCTTTTTTGGCTACCGAATCATATTTGGTAGGCAAACTAATAATCCTTAGCATCATTATGACAATTCAAAATACAGTAAAAAATTTATCATCATAAGTTCTGAGCTTACATTGAAATATTTCCTTTTAGGGAGCTCAAAGAACAAGAATATGCTATCTGTATGTTTATTTCCTAATTGAGAAGAAGTCTCAGTTGTGTACTGCCAACTAAGCATTTAAATCCACCCCCCCCCATGTCCCTCTCTTAAATCTTCCGGTCAGCAGCTGGATATATGTGATTAAGAGGCTAACTAGCATTGATTTTGTACTTTTCTTTAAGAAAGGGAAATAAAAATGTCTAAGCTATCAAAAGAAACCAGTCTTTATTAAAAGTGATACTCACTACATTACTACAAACTGTAATTATGGAGTCCACTCCAAAACCACAAGGGAGTTTATGGGATATAAATACTAAGTGCAATGGATTTTATGCAAACATATAGATGCAAATAGGATTATAAGTAACATGCAAAATAGCTCACTGGGGTCTAGGGATATGAGTAACTGGTTGTTCTTTTTTTTATAGCATTGTATTCTAACTATTGTATCCTGGTATGTTTCCTTGTGAATGACAGAGCTGCACAATTTGACAAAGAACAAGCGTATTATCCTGGAAATGTGAGCACAGACCCTGGCATTTGTCTTGCAACAATGTACCATGTCTAATATAGGCTTTCTAGGCATGCAGGCTTTCATCACTGACTCAAAACCCCTCATGTTATGACTAAACTATAAAGTCCTAATATTAACTTTTATGCCTATTAATAGAAACTAAAGGGCTATAGTAGGTATTCACATGCAGCACAGACTCGAAAGGACTTAAAGAGAATTATTAGTAAAAGGAAAATGAAGCTGGGCACCAGTGTCTGTCTCATGCCTATAGTCCTAGCTACTCAAGAAGCTGAGATCTGAGGATCATGGTTCAAAGCCAGCCTGGGGAGGAAAGCTTGTGAGACTCTTATCTCCAATTAAATACAAAAAAAAAAAGGCACATGTGGAACTGTAGCTCAAGTGGTAGAGAACTACCCTTCAGTAAACTGTTCAAGGACAGTGCCCAGGCCCTGAATTCAAGCCCTAGGACAGACAGACAGACAGACAGACAGACAGACACACACACACACACACACACACACACACACACACGAAAGAAGGAAGGAAATTGAGATACCTACATCTACTATTAATGCAAATAAATTGATTAAATTTGTATTTTTAAATTTTTAAATCTTACACTTTTGAGGGGTTTTGTTTGTTTCTTAAAATAGGTCTTACTTTGTATAGCACAGATTGGCCTGGAAACTTTTTTTTGGTCAATCTTGGGCCTTGAACTCTGACCCTGGAAGCTGTCCCTCAGCTCTTCAGCTCAAGGCGAGTGCTCTACCACTTGAGCCACAGCGCCACTTTTGGTTTCCTAGTGGTTTATTGGAGATTAGAGTCTCACAGACTTTCCTGTCAGGGCTGGCTTTGAACTGCAATCCTCAGATTTCATCATCCTCAGTAGCTAGGATTACAGGCGGGAGCTACAGGTGCCCAGCATGTTGAAACCTTTATACCTCTGCATCAGCCTCCTGAGTGCTGGAATTATACAGGTATGTACCATGATGCCCAGCTTGCATTTTAAAGTATTATCATTCACACTATAAATATGTTTGTGACACAGATATGCATTGCAGTTGTTTGCAAAATTAAATCTTGAACTCAAGTTCCACAGCGTTCAATTGCTTACTTAATTGCTAATTTTCTCTAGAAATAAAGCTAATACTTGATATTTGATTTATTTCATGAGTAGAATGATGTTTCTTTTTCTTGAAACTATATTTTCTTTTTTTAGTACTGGTCCTGGGACTTGAACTCAGAGCCTGGGAGCTGTCCCTGAGCTTCTTTCCTAAAGGTTAACATTCTACCACTATTCTACCACTTGAACCACAACTCAACATCCGGCTATTTCTTTTTCCTCCTCCTCCTCCTCCTCCTCCTCCCTCCTCTTCCTCTTCCTTCTCCTCCTCTTCCTCCTTCTTCTTCTGGTGAGTTAATTGGAAATAAGCATCTCAAAGACTTTCCTGACTGGGCTGGGATTACAGTATGAATGACCAGCACCTGGCCATATTTTTTTAGAGCAATACAGAATATTTATTAGTGAATAGTTACTGTAAGTTTTACACATACAATAACTTTATCACTTTTTTTCCTGCTTTCTTATCCAGATTCAGATCATCAGTTTTCAAGAACTATCTAGTCCTGTCATCAATCAGAATATAAATGTGATGTGAGATTTCTTGCTTAGGAAAATTTGAAGTAATCTTTATTTTTTTTTAACAAAAATGAGAAATACTTGCCTCTAATCTATACCATCAAATAACTTTGTGTAGTACAATTTATGTCAGTGACCAAATGAGTGATATTGCAAATGGCTGCACAAATAACAGAGAGAAAAGATGCCTGAATTTGATGTGTGCTTGCTTAACCTAGAACAATTAGGCCCTGTGATAAAGTTTGTTAAAAATAAAACACATACACACAACTTCCACACTCACACTCCTACAGGACAGCCAGTTAGGAGCAAATGTTGGTATGATTAATTATACACAGGTGCCAAATTGGCTCATCTATTACTAAGCATCAGAAAAGCTTTACAAAGAAAGAGAAGCATGCCTTTGACTGAGTAGCCAGTCTTAGCACAACTCTAAAAGTCGGTTTGGAATTCAGAGATCAAAAGGATCTGAAGTCCTTATGGCTCCATTAGGAATTAAGCCCAAATTTCCATTTGTCTGACAGTATTCAAAGGCGCACTTGAGATCCTCCCCTGCGGAAATCCCAGCGAGCCCTGTCAAGTTCCACAGCACCTGCCAACAAAATCATCCATCCTCCAAAGGCCCGAGTGACAATATATTCCTCAGAAAACAGGCTGAAATGTTGTCATTCAAAAGCCTTTCTCCCACCCTCCCTGGCAATCCTGGAGAATCTAATAAGTGAAAAGCCAGATACACAAAGGAGTCGTGGTGTCCAAATTGTGAACATGAAAGGAGCTCTGTAAGTTAGTGCATTAACTAGTTGAGTGTCAAAAATGACTTTGGTGGAGTGTCACACAGGTCTGTGGTATTTCAGCCAAATGAGCCCAGTGGCAAAGCTCACATACCAAGAAGGGACATAGGGCTCACACACACTGCCCAGCTACTGTGCAAGCTGTTCACAGAATCTTTGTTGCCATTTCATGTTGGAGATGCATGTGAAGGCTACATAATCATTAGGCCATGGAGTGAATAAATCTGGGAAGGACTAATGTTACAAAGGAGAGATTTGTCTCTTTGGTGCATTTTCTATCCCTTTGGTTTATGATGTTTTTCACTCGCCCTTTGTTTCTTCTTTTCTCACCAGATATTGATATTATTTTTCCTGTGCATTTAAACAAAGATAAGCTTTCCTCACTGCCATTTAGAAGGCACCACTTGTGGGGCTGGGAAGGTGGCTCAGTGGTAGAGCACTTGCCTTGCATGCATGAGGCCCTGGGTTCGATTCCTCAGCACCACATAAGCAGAAAAAGCCAGAAGTTGTGCTGTGGCTCAAGTGGTAGAGCGCTAGCCTTGAGCTGAAGAGCTGAAGGACAACACACAGGCCCAGAGTTCAAGCCCCATGATCAACAACAACAAAAAAAAGACCCTGATAGAGCTGCCTGCCTCCTGGTCGACTGGACAAGACCGGCCCTCAAGGAATTGCATACACATTACCTTACAGGCCGCTATGATTGCAATTGCCCTTGAAACACGGGGCTCCACATACAGAAAGAAAGTAGAGATCTGAACACCATCTGAGGTGCAGAACTTGGAGACTTTGGGAACCTCTCTGAGAATATCATGATTAAATTGACATGTGACACCAGAGGAGGTATTCCTGTGAATGTGTCATGTGAGATAATATGACAGAAGACTTGATCTCTTGATTGAGCTGACAAATTCCTGATTCTCTCTCTCTCTCTCTCTTTCTCTCTTTCTCTCTCTTCCTTTCCTCCCCCCTTTCTCTATTTTTTTGGTGTGCTTTACTGGGACTTGAACCCTAGAGCCTCAGGCTCTTACTTGGCTTTTGGGCTCAAGCTCAAGCTGTGGCTACCTCTCTAGCCACAGATCTACTTCTGCCTTTTCGTTGGTTAATTGGAGATAAGAATCTCTTGAAGCTGAACTGTGATCCTCAGATCTCTGCCTCCTGAGTAGGTAGGATTCAGGATTCAGATGTGAGCTACCTGTGAACATTTCATTTCCTTCTTTTTCTTTAGCCAATTCTGGGGCTTGAACTTATGGCCTCCCTGAGCTTTTCTTTCTCAAAGCTAGCAGTCACAGCACCACTTCTGGATTTTTCTGAGTAGTTTATTAAAATAAGAGTCTCATGGACTTTACTGCCCAGGCTGGCTTCAACCCACAATCCTATGATCTCAGCCTCCGGAGTAGCTAGGATTACAGGCTTGAACCCCTAACCCCCAGCACTAGTGCTCTTTTCTATAACTAAAAATTAGTACTGCCTAGAGTTCACATGTTGGAAACTTAATCCCCAAGGAAAACAATGATGGAAGGGCGATCATTGGAGAGATGGTTAAATCATAACAGCTTTATCATTATGCTATTGTACAAAGTGTTTGTAAGCTGGACATGGCAGTGAATACCTATAGTGCCAGTATGATAGAGCATGGCTTCTATCCAAGCTGTCACTTGAATGATGCTGTGTCCTCAAAGGGGAGGGACATTGTTTTCCTTGGCAGAAGAGCAAAAGAGGCCCACAGGTACCAACAGTTTCCTCCTCCTCCTCCTCCTCCTCCTTCTTTCTTCTTCTTCTTCTTCTTCCTCCTCCTCTTCTTCTTCTTTTCCTTCTTCTTCCTTTTCCCTTCTCCCCTTCCTCCTCATCCCTCCTCCTCCTTCCTCTTCCTCCTCCTCCTTCCTCCTCTTCTTTCTCCTCCTCTTTCTCCTCCTTCTCCTCCTCCTCCTCCTCTCCTCTTTTTCTTCTCCTCCTTCTTTCTTCTTCTTCTTTCTTCTTCCTCCTCCTCTTCCTTCCTTCCTCCTCCTCCTTTTCTTCTTCTTTTCCTTCTTCTTCCTTCTCCCTTCTCCCCCTCCTCTTCCTCCCTCCTCCTCCTCCTTCCTCTTCCTACTCCTCCCTCCTCCTCTTCTTCTTCCTCCTCCTCTTTCTCCTCCTTCTCCTCCTTCTTTCTTTCTTTCTTTCCTTCCTCTTCTTCTTCTTCTTCTTCCTCCTCCTCTTCCTTCCTTCCTCCTCCTCCTTTTCTTCTTCTTTTCCTTCTTCTTCCTTCTCCCTTCTCCCCCTCCTCTTCCTCCCTCCTCCTCCTCCTTCCTCTTCCTACTCCTCCCTCCTCCTCTTCTTCTTCCTCCTCCTCTTTCTCCTCCTTCTCCTCCTTCTTTCTTTCTTTCTTTCCTTCTTCTTCTTCTTCTTCTTCTTCTTCTTCTTCTTCTTCTTCTTCTTCTTCTTCTTCTTCTTCTTCTCCTTCTCCTTCTCCTCCTTCTTCTCCTTCTTTCTTTCTTTCTTTTGAAATAGTCTCACTATGGAGCCCAAGCTACTACCCTCTAATTTCCCAAATGTCAATGGCCATGCCTAAGGGGAAATGCTGAGCCCTCATTCATCGTGAAACATGACATGGACTGAAGGTGAGCAGAGCTAAAGATGCTGCAGACATGCCGTGTGTATTCAGTCTGTTCACTTCAACCTCTGGAAGAACTGTGTCTGGCAACAGAGATGGAGGGAAGGGAAAATCTCTAGACAGAGTTTCTATGTGGAACATCACTATTATTGTTTACTTGATATAATGGTTTAAACACCAGGAGTTTGTCCTTACTGGGCAGGCACTCTACCACTTGAGCCACACTCTAGGCCTCTTTTTTGCTTCAGCTAGTTTTCTCCCCAGGTTAACCTCAGGCTTCTCTTCCTACCTGTACTTCCTGTGTATTGATTAGAGGCCAGGTGTGTATCACTATGTCTGACTTGCTTGGTGACATGACAACTCGCTACCATTTTGCCTGGGCTAGCCTCTAGCAGCAAATGACAGGTCTGTGCCACACATCTGGTGAAAATAATCACTATTGACTTAAAAAAATAAAACCTGGAAAATGGACCACCTAGGGTTCTTGCACTCAAGATGATTTTTAGATTATGAGCACAATTTATTTCTTTAATTCTCCTAACTTTAGCATAACAAAGCATTTTGGCAAACAAGAAATCATAGTGCTTTCATGTGCAAGAGGAAATGTTTCTTCTTGGGCTCATTTTGTGTTTTCAAACAAGGTTCCTGATTTGGTTGAAAAGTAATGGCTTTATACCCTGGAAAGGTGCAGGAAAAGTATAACTTTGTGATTGGGTACTAAAATAGATGGACTGTCCTACAAGTGAATCAGACAGCTCAGTGAAAGGTTGTCTCTTCTCAGGAATAAGTGGTTTCCTTTCAATGTTTGGTTAATTTTTCTTTCTGTGATCTAAAATGTCTTCCTGAAATCAAAACTACTACAGTATGATATATAAGACTAACAGCCTCCTGTAATAATGTCACCTTGCTCCTCTGCGTTATTCTGCAGTTGAGTTGGGAGAATCATAAAAATCCCAAAACATCTTGTTACAGTGATGGCATCATCACTCACCTGGAGCATAACTGCAGGGTCTCTGGGGAGACTTGGACTGCTGGTTTAAATCAGCTTGGAGGAAGTGGCCTTTCTTTCTTCATTCCATTGAACTAGGAGATGAAACACCAGAAGAATGAAATAAAAGAAGCACTGAATGCCAGAGCAAAGGAGATTAAAGTCATCCAACCTAACCCCTCATGGTCTACTCAGGTATAAGGGAGGCAGGCCTACAGTGTGTTAATGTATATATAGTATATATTTATAATACATTATATACACTTTACATTGTGTAGTCGCATACATTTCTAAAACTTACCATATATTGTAAACATCATATATATTCATAATACATTGTACACATTTGTACAACATTGTATGCTTTGTATGTATTTATAATATACTGTATATACTTCAATATATTTTATATATTGCATATATTTACAATACATTATATGCATTTATGATGCATTGCTTATGTTGTATATCTCTGGATCCAATAACCAATCCTGTTCCATGGAATTTTATTATCTTTATTATATACATAAACTGCTTTGTTAAATGGAAAATAAAACTACATGAATATCCCACAAAATTAAGAAAAGTGAGGGAAGGAGGGAGTAGGAGAGGGATGGATGAGAATTAGTAAAAGAGCTGACATTAATCAACATATATTCGTAAACTGCTTTGCTGAATGGCAACTTCTTTGCACAACAACTTCAGTAGATATTTATTATCTTTAAAGATATATATATACATACACACACATATATATATATATACATATATATATATTGGTCTATTGTGGGTCTTGAACACTGGGTCTGGGCACTGTCCCTGAGCACTTCAGCTCAAGTCTAGAGCTCTACCACTTGAGCCACAGTGCCATTTCCAGTTTTCTGGTGATTTGTTGGAGATAAGAATCTCATGGACTTTCCTGCCCAGGCTGGCTTTGAACCTTGATCCTCAGATCTCAGCCTCCTGAGTAGCTAGGATTATAGGTGTGAGCTAAGCTTAAAGATAATATTTTGAAGACCATATGGAAAGTCAGATAAAGTATGATAATGATGAAACTTTTATCCTCAACTCCTGGCTTCCTGTATATCACTGTGATTATATTGGAGCTCTTGGGACAAATTACTAGTCAGTTTTCCCGAAAGTGATTTAAGTTTGGTCTATTTTGCTTCCTTTCTCACTGCTGAACAGAGACCTTATTCCCAGTCCTTACATTTTTCTTCTTATAATTTATGAGGCATTGTGTCAGATTTTACTATTAGTAATGTATCTTCAATTCCCACCATGGGAATGTTTGTATTCATTACATGCTTGGACCCACTTAAGTAGTCAACTGCTTTATTGCCCAAACCTGTATCTTTCTTTTTTTTTTTTTTTTTTTTTTTTGTCGGTCGTGGGGCTTGAACTCTGGGCCTGGGCGCTGTCCCTCAGCTCTTCAGCTCAAGGTGAGCGCTCTACCACTTGAGCTACAGCGCCACTTCCGGTTTTCTGGTGGTTTTATTGGAGATAGGAGTCTCACGGTCTCTCCTGCCCGGGCTGGCTTTGAACCGCGATCCTCAGATCTCAGCCTCCTGAGTAGCTAGGATTACAGGCGTGAGCCACCAGCGCCGGGCCCAAACCTGTATCTTTCTAAATACCTAAGTGCTTAATTGTTTAAGTTGGATACGTCTCATCTTATTTGACCTAGCAAGTTGGAAAGCTAGTCATTTGCTACAAATTTGAAATCGTTATGTTCAATAAGTAATTGTCTCACACTATAATTAACTTGATACATCGATTCTCCTGTACCATCTTTGTACTAAATTATAATTCTAGAACTTGCCTTCAATGAACTCTAATGAACTGTTTAGGTGTTTTTAGGCCTTAAATTGATATTTCTTATTTTGGAGGGAGCATTCTACTATTAAATCAATAAAAGCAGATCATGGTAATTTCATATTTATTAACTTTGAGTACTGTTTGTCCAGCTATATTAGGGTTTTCTGCTAAAAGTATAGATGTCTTATTTCTTATATTTACTCATCATCATTTAAAGTGACATAAAGTAGAAGGCCCTTCAACAATAGCAAATGTATGCCACATCATAATTTCATTATATATTGTAAGTACTTTAAAAGAATGAAGAATCTATATGATTAAATTATCTAAATTTAAAAGTTATATATGCATGTATTCTTTTATATGTGGAAACTGGATTTGACTTAAAGTCTTATAAGTGAATACATTGGGTTATGTAAGTGTATACAAATATGGTAGACTCAAGGGAGAATTCAAATTGGGTAATTCCTTAGAAAGGCAAAATCAAAGTTTAGCCAAATAAAAATACCAGGCAGTGGGTCCTTGAAAGGGGTGGGTTGAGGTCAAGGGGAAAGAGGTAGACAAATGAAGAGAAGGGAGAGAGAATGTAGGCAAAAGTTCAATGTATATCATACAAAATTAACAAGAGTGAGGAAAGGTGAGGGTAGGAGAAGGCTCAGTGAGAATGTTGAAAGGGGTGACATTGATCATGATATATTGTATTTATCAACCGCTTTGCTAAATGGCCACTCCTTTATACAACTACTTAAAGATAATAATTTTCAAAGCAGTTATGTATGGAATGAGAGTAAACTCTGTTTCTCAGTGAGAATACCATTTTAATATGAAATTAATACAGGCTAAGTCCAAGGCTGTTTAAGTCTTTTAGCCAAGCATTTTCTATTTGACTCCCTTTCACACAGAACAGTTGGCTGATTGACAAATTAATGCTGGCTGGTACACCTTTTCCTCAGAGAGATCTCCTGCTCCATTCCCTGGGCATGGGACTAGCCACAAGCTATTAGGATGGGTTTATTAGTTCTTTGAAACTAGGGTTCACAGCCTGGCTGATTTTTCATCTATCTGTATATCATGTGTTGCATCTCAATGAATGACATTCTCAACACTGGAACTTGGAGTCTCTTATTTTACAGTAGCAAATCGTAAAGTAGTGCTGCTGACCTAGCCCATTTTGGGAAAAGGTCACCCCCAAACCAAGTGCTGCCACCAAATGTTAACCTAATGAGCTACTATCAAGCAAAATAACAAAAATCAGAAAAATCAGTCATACCCATTAGGTCATACGCATCACACACTGTACATTGTTAGAACAATTCAGTCTCATCTGATTCACAGCCTCAAACTAACTAGAATGAACAAAAGTAAATCTTGTTAAATCATGTCCACAGTAACCCTAATCTCTGGTACTTTTTAATACCATGCTGAAATTTCACACTATTAACCATGTTCCTGAGGTAGGATTTAATAGTATCTCTTCTTGTCTTAATATCTCTACTTTTGAGTACATTTTCTATTCTTTATTATACAAGACAATATAGTTGACAGTGGCTCAGCTCTCCAAATTTCCAATCTGGAACTTCAAGAATAGCTAGTTTTATACCTAAACTCTCCTTTGTACATCTTCATTCTGGACTTGCTCCATTTTGTCACTGTGTCCAAGCTGAGTTCTGGGACAGACATGATAGTTTGCTCTCCTTATTTCATAGTAGGAAATTGTTGCTGAGTGGAAATACATTTCCTGGCTCTGTTGCATCCTGGTTAAATTACTTTCATCACTAGAACATGAGCCAAAATGAGGTGTTATTCTCCAGTCTTGAGGTGTGTGTGTGTGTGTGTGTGTGTGTGTGTGTGTGTGTGTGTCTGCCTGTCTGTTGCCTGTCTATCTGTGTGTGTATATGTGTGTGTCTGTGTGTATGTTTATGTGTATGAGTGTGTCTGTCCTGGGGCTTGATCTCAGGGGCTGGACTCTGTCCCTGGGCTTCTTTTGCTCAAGGCTACCACTTGAGCCTTTTTTTCTGGATTCCAAATTTTCTGGATTCCAAAGGGGATCCAGAGCCATGAAGCAGAAACATTAGCTCTTTAAATCCATCCTGAAAAGGAAGGAAATACCTGCCAAACTGGAAGAGTCACCCACCACTTTCAGGTAAATAAAAATAATACTTTGTTAATGCAGTCATGGAAATGTAATGGTCGATTTGTTATAGCAGCTGGCATTTCCTAACTAATAGTCTCATGCTTTCATGGGCTTCGCAAAAAAAGTAAAACAAACCTGTTCAGTTTGGGGACTTCCATACTCTCCCAAATTTCTCATGGTTTATAACACAGTATTTGTATACTCAACAGGTAACAAGAAAGCTATTTCTTATTAATTAATTACTATAATTGCTATGCCAAGAGATTTTCATATGTTACACCATCATGTTACAACTTATTACAGAGCTGCCAAAGGAAAAGATAAAAAAAATTGTTAACTCACTCTGAACATGAGAAGATCATGCAGCTTGCTCAACGTCAAGTAGCTAATAAAAGTATAAACCCATAATTGTGTAATTTCAAAACATATTTTTCATGCTAAGTTAGACTGGATCTTTGTAAATATCATTAATTGAGGGTTTGGTTTTTTTCCCTGGGCCAGCCTTGTGGTTTCCATAAATCATTTCATTTCATCCTCTTATAAGCAAGAAGGTACTCAATCTCAGAAACAAAGTGGCTTTATAGGTAAGGTCCACTTAAGCATTTCCAAGCATTTGTATTGTGCACAGGATTGGAATACATGAAATCCATTAGTATTTCACAGCAAGGCTAAGTAATCAAACACTGATATAAAACCATATGAGAGGCCTAAGTAGGCCAGAACAGAATAGGAAATCAAGAGAACTTATAACTCAGATATACAAGACATATCTATAAAATTTTATGGTGGTTTTCTACAGCTTCCAGAAATTGAGGGCATGTACCTGTCAATTTTTTCCAGATTCATTTTCTTGATGGCTCCACCTCTCCTTCCCAGAGCACATATTCTTTTCTCTCACAGTGTTCAATGAATAGTATTTTTTTAAAATCTGACAACGTCTGTCTAACCTCTATGCTTTGGTATACATACCTTCCTGAAGTTATCCCTGCTTTCTTTTGCTGATTTCACCCTACTTCTTTAGGTCGTCACTGAGGAGATTCCTTTTCCAAGACATATTCCTGAGCCTGCCACTAATTACGTATCCCTCCAATGACCCACAGCAGAATTACTATATTGCTTATGCCATAGATAAGTTCATAATGTCCTGAGACCTAAGGCATGGTTTGTAATACCCGCTCTCCATTGCTTTGTTTCCTAAACACAAAGACATTACTCACTAAGTATTTGCTGACATGGCTCAATCCATGTATAACTAATGTGCTAAGTCCATCACTTGGAAAGCCTAAGTTGACCCATAACATTTTCTAATCTTAGTAAAAGTTGAGGATCGACCATATCAGTGCTCACAGACATGAGTACCAGAATTCACTCGTGAGAAGATATTAATAGTCGCTGATGGCAGAACTGAGCAGAATCATTCCTCAAAGCATGGACAGGAGAGAATGAGCAATCCCAAAATATCCTGGTGTAACTTTTCAGTAGTTTGTAGTTTAAAATTTTGCAAGGTACATGAATCCATAGTGTGATATTTACAGGATATTTTCAAGTTCTAGAACTTCCTTGATTTTCTTGAAGCCCTCTTATACAGAAATAGTGAGAGTAGCAAATTGACTCTCAGCATAAATAATGCTCATTAATGCATTTCTTTGATGCATTCAACTACATAGTTGATGACACTTAGATTTGGAAGTACCCTTGCATGAAGTAAACCCCTGTGAAGTCACAGACTAGAGCTGAACAAACAAAAATACAATGTGTTTGTCATTTGTCCAAGTCAGGCCAACAACCACCAAGTATTTTCTGTCCAGTGCTGGTGATAGGAATCCCTGGCTCAGAGAGCTTATAGATCCTATGAAAAAGGCATGTTCAATGACTATGCCAAAATGAACAAGTTGGTAAAAAAAACTGCAAAAAAGAATTTCTTAATGAAATAGTAGGCTATCTTAGGGTGATAAATAAGCTTATGCAGAAGAAGTTATTTGAGAAAAGACTTTGAAGCTGAACTAAAAGGCTGAGTAGGGTTTATTAACATAAGAGAATGTGGGTTGAAGAAGCAATAGCCAGACTCAAAATTCAGTGATTTTATCTCTCTAATGCACTCCCTGTGAGGAAAAAAAATTACTGAATGCTCCAATGCAAGCCATTTCACTTTCTTTCATCAGATAAATATGAGGAATCGATTCCTACCTGTGGTTTAATAATCTACTAAAGTAATCCCTCAAAAGAAATTCTGTGTGCTTGAAGAACTGACTTAAAAAGAAGAAATGTGCACAGAGTCAAGAGGAAGATTTTGAGATGGCCATCTGGCTACCAATAGTTTTTCTTCTTTACTAAAAATTTTCTGACATTTTCCCAGCTTAGAGAGTTCACCTTTTTAGAATTTTCTCTGGTTGCTCTGAAGACCTATCACATCCCTTTGATGTATCCAAGTATTGACAAATCATATACTCTAGTTTCATGTGTCGTATTTTCTGAGAAAATAGTTTACTTACTTTCTTCTTCTAACAGTAGCCAAACAGGCTTTGAATAATTTCATCATTTCTTGGTTTATCCTCTCCTGACAGAAAACAGAAGAGAAACTGAGGTAGTGTAGAGAAGAAGAGTCAGAGACAGAGAAAGACAGAGAGCCAAAGAGACAGTGAGAAGCAGAGAAGAGAATCACTGTCTCCTCACATGGAAACTAATTTTGTTATGTCCTCAACATTATCACTAGTGTGGCTTTGGTTGAGCCTGCCCGAGAGACAGCAGTAACACTTTCTTACAGCACCTAAGGAGGTGTCAAGATGAAGCAGACACTTCAGCAGCCAGAAAAGCAGATTTAGTGACAGCCATTCTTTCCTGGGCTATTTATAGAGGCCAGGATTGTTCTGTCATTGAGAACAAGTCCGAAGCCAGACTCTTTTCTGAGGAAAAGCCTTTTCCTGTGAACATCTGGGTGGCTGTTCTCTTTCCTGTACTGGTACTATATGCACAGAGGCTAGAGGTGAGATAGAAATCTCTTCATTTAAGCCTTTCTCTTAATTTAAGCCTTTCCTCCATAGGTCCATTTTATATCAACAGATCTCACCCAGATGCAGCCCATGTAACAACACATCCCCCAATCACCCCTACCTATTTAAAGATGCTAGAATCTGCCATTCTGGCACTTTTGGCATTCTCCCTGTTATAACTACTGGGGATTTCAAGGCTCACATGGGTTACTTACCTGACTCCTAATATCTTAGTTTCTCCTCCAGGAATTTCTCTCTAAATTATTTCATTTCCACTTTCCACTGTTATACTTCCAGATGAAATACCTCCATAACACGGAACCCAAGCACTCTAGTTTCTAAACAGTACCCCTAGCCTTTTTTAGTTCATTTCTATCTTACTCTGTATCTTCCCTTGTGAAGGGAAGCCTCTGGATTCTACCAGCTTTTGGTTATCTCATGTTCTTCCTTCTTCCTTCCTTCCTTTCTTCCTTCCTTCCTTCCTCCCTCCCTCCTTCCCTCCCTTTCTTCCTTCTTTCCTTCCATTACAATGTCAATCATTATAATCACTTCTTTAATTACGCCTTTATCAGGCTGAGTCTCAATCCTGCCTACCTTCACCTGTTCAGATAAAAATGTGTAAAGGAAAAACAAGCAACCATGATGACTTACAAGTTCACAGTCAAGTGCTTTGATTGGGTCCTTAATGTTATTCTAAATAATAGTCTTTTTTTCTACTCATCCATTTCCTACTCCTCTGCTTCCTGTTTCCTCTTCCCTCCTGAAACTATGATTTCAAGAGAGAATTCTGCTGAATTTCCAATCCTTCACCTTCTTCATTCTCAGCAGCTGAAGCAATCAGAAGAGAATTTTCCAAGATTTCCAAACACTTTGAATTCCATCTGTTACCAAGGAACTGCCTGTGCTCTGAGAGGAGGCCAGCTTCTCCTTTTTGTGCTAAACCCTATCCCATCTTGCCCACTCGAGCACAGCAGTTCAACCAATTCTTTCCTTTTACATTTGAGTTGATAGTTGCTTCCTGTCAGACTTTCACATCAGGATATAGAACTGCTACTTTTTTCCATCTTAGAAAAACTACCCCTGACCCAGCTTTCCTCATCAGCTTCTACTCTTTCTCTCTTCTCGTAGATCAGCCCTCCTCAGAATTGTGTCTCCATGCAGTTGAGTCCAAGTTCAGTTTTTCCTACATTTGCTGTGATCAATCTTGCCCTCATTCCACCACAACTCATCTTCTTTTTTTCAGGTCACCAGTTGACACGCTCGAAGTAAAGATCAATTCCCAATTCACATCTTTCATGACCTACAGTAGACGCTGACAAATCTGATTAACCATTCCTCCTTGAAGCAATATCACTTAGTCCCCAGAGCATAACACACCCTTAACAATTCCTTTAACCTCCTCCGCCACTCCTCATCTCTGATTCCTTCCCTATAATCTTCTTGGCTTCTTTATACTGGGGATCCCCAGAATAAGTCTCAATATTTATAAGAATATAGTGTTTAATTCATTGTAGATGAACATCACATATTACATATATGATTGCTAAATTGGTATAGTCCCAATCACATTCCCTCTAACTGATTCATAGGTGCTATCATATCTCTTTTTATTTAATTCTTTGAGAAACCAAGGCCTTACTAGATAGCCCCGGTCACCGTTATACTTAAGAGCCACCTGTCTCAGCCTCCTGAGTTCTGATCATTCCTGGCTTTCCATGCATCTCCTTAGATGTCTTCAGTGAGGATAATGAACATCTTAAACAGCTCTGTTCAAGACTCAACTTATGCCTATTTTCCCTTCAAGTGTGGTCTGTCAGCCTCTTTCATTTTGGTCAGTTGGTTGCTGCATCTTTTTGCATTTAAGGGAGGAATCTCAATCCTTGAATTCTCTCTTCCTCTCAAACCTCATATTCAGCTGATGATTAATCCTATTGTCTATATCTTCAAGTATGTTCAGAACTGGCTTGTCCACACTTGGTTACCACCCTCAATCACAGCAGCAGCATCTCTCAACTGAAATAAATATAACAACCATCTAACAAGTTCCTGGTAAACCAGGCTAAGAACAGCAGAGGTCACATGGTCTCTCCCACTTGTAGATGTCCGATCTAAAATGTAATAATCCTGTGTAAACACAGACAGTAATATGTATACATATACCTGAAACATCTAACTAAAGCATGGTATATGCAGCTGTGAGAAACCGTGGCTGAATAATTAACATGAAGTTTAGCAAAAATAAAATTAGGAATTAAAACCTATCCTGGGATGTGGGTATTAATGGGAGAGGATGGATGAGAAGAGAGGAGAAAGAAGGGTGAATAGTGGTGTGTGCATATGTGTGAAAATAAACAAAATAAATTTGATGAGACTGCTTTGGAAAAGGAAGAAAGAACGAAAGAGAGTGATAGAGAGAGAGTTTATGATCAAGTTGCATTATACATATAAATGGACATGTAAAATGAACCCCCCCTTGTACAGCTAACTGATGCCAATAAAAACGACTTTAAATTTCCATTATAATTTATTATTTGATGCATGGGTTATTTAGGAGTATACTATTCACTTTGTATATATTAGGAAGAACTAGTTCTGCTTTTGAAACTAATATCTGGATTTTATTCCAGTATGGAAAGGAAGGAAGAAGGAAGAAAAGAAGGAAAGAAAAGCAAAGAAAGAATGAAAAGAAAGGAAAGAAGTCATGAAGGAAGGAAAAGCTCATCTCTTTCTCGTGATGATATTGTTTGAGGATCTTCTCTGACTAATTTGTGTATGAATGTATATATTACACTGGAATAGTTTTGAAAATTAATTAAAATGTTATTTTTGTTTCAGATCATGTACATTTCAGTTACATTAGAGTTTATTTTATACTCTCTGCCTTTCACAGTTAACAGCAAGATTGTGTTAAAGCAATTATTGATTTATGCGATGAAAATTCCAAGGCCTTTTATCTTTTCCTGGCTACCCTCCACCCCCTCCTATGCTCCGTACATGTTTCTGACTCATTTCACAAACTGTCCCATGTGCTTCTTAACCATATAAACAAAACTGGTTGCTTAAAATGAGGACCACATTCAAAGCTTCAAAAACCGAAGTGCTTTTGATCTACTTTCTTAGACTCTGTTTCCTCCTAGCCTATGGTTCAAGATAGTCTTAAGAACAGAGACTCCAACCTGACTTCGAATTTCAGCTTTGTTTCTTTGCCACCTAGAAAAATGACTAAATTTAAGTGGTTATTTCCTTATATCTAAAATGGGAGATGATAATAATAATATAAAAAAGGTGATTTTTAGGGATTATATGGCCTAATACATGAGCAGTGATAGCTCATTGTAGTTGATCAATATACATTAGCTATTTGGGGTGTATATGCCAATACTGGGGATTGAACTCAGGGCCCAGGCACTATCCCTAGGCTTTTTTGCTCAAGACCAGGACTCTATCACTTGAGCTCCAGCTACACTATCAGCTTTTTGGAGGTTAATTGGGGATAAGAGTTTCAGAGACTTCCTTGCCTAGGGCTGGATTTGAACTTCAATCCTCAGATCTCAGACTCCTGAGCAGTTAGGATTACAGTCATGAGTCGCAGGTGCTCAATTACCTTAGGCATTTTATTGTCTTTTCTATTCCCTCCTCAAAGATAGCAAAACCTTTCTACCCACCCATCTACATTCTTTACATTATGCTGGTCCTTTAATCCAACCTTGATCTAAGCAAGAGATGTTCAAGTAGAACCAATACAGAGTTTTGGGAACAAAAATCCATTCTTTCATCCTCTCTTCCCATATTTCTTAGGTCCTCTCTTACATCCCGCTTTCTTCCTCTTCAGTCTTTCCCTACCCTCCACTGTTTTTCTCCTTTCCATTCTCCCTCCTGCCCTTCTTTTCCTTTTTTTCTCCTTTCTAGTCTTTCTCTCCCCATTTCTTTTGTCCCTCTCTTCCCCTCTCCTTCCTCCTTTCTTCTTTGTTTTTCCTTCCACAAAAAATAGATGTACTCAAGTCTTATTATGAATTATATATTGTCATAGGCACTGATGATAAAATGTCATGAAAAACGTATGCTGTCTATGAAGACTCAATGAATTAATATGTATGGATTCCTTCAAAACAGTTTGAAATACTCCTGCTTTAAAACTGTTAGTTGAATAAATTAGATAAGAAAGCTCTGTGGTTGCCTCATTTTTATGTCTGACTTAATCTTTGTTTCCATCAGGCCATCATGTCTTGTTTGTTTCACCCCTGTTGTGCAAACAAATACAATAATTACTCTGATCAGTTCCAGAATGAGGACCCACCTTTGACTAATTCTTTAGATAGAGGGAGCAGGCCAGGTGGAGAGAAAGGTATCAGAGGCCCAATATGGCAAATCAAAAATGTTAAAAGTAATTGTGTAGTTCTGTGCTGATAGCTCATGCTTATAATCCTAGCAGTCATGAGGCAGCAATCTGAGGATTGTGGTTTAAAATCAGGGCAGAAAAGTCTGTGAGTCTTGTATCTCCAATTAAACAAAAGAAAAGCTAGAAATGGAGCTGTGTCTCAAATGGCAGTGCGCCAGCCTGGAGTGAACAAGCCCAGCCAGAACATGGGACCCTGAGTTCATGCCTCAGTATCATTACCCTTTCTTTTCCTCCCAAAAAAGTAATTTTTGATACACTATTTAGTAATTCTTTTTCTTTTATTTTTGGTATTGCCACCAAGAGAGTTTTCAAACAGGCGTAGTAATACTTGTGTGATACATTTGCTTCTTAATGAACTGTCACAGTATGTATGCCTCCAATTTCACCCTCAGAACCATTCTGTGCAGTGGAATAAATGTCTTCCATCAAGGGAATTTCAAGACAGAGTTTGATTGGCTCTCTTGAAAGCATCTTTTCAGGAGCAGAAATAAAATTGAACTAGGATTCTTCACATTCAAGTGTGTGTTCTTCCTAGATTAACCTGAGGTTTCTCAGCCCTGGTTACCATTTTCATTTGAGGGTCAGATACATTTGTGTGTGTGTGTGTGTGTGTGTGTGTGTGTGTCTGTCTGTCTGTCTGTCTGTCTGTCTGTCTGTGTCTCTGTGTGTAGTAAGTCTCCTTCTTATGGTCTGGGCACTGTGCCTGAGCTTTGTGGCTCAAGCTTAACACTCTACCACTTGCGCCACTTCCAGTTTTCTGGTGGTTAACTGGAGATAAGAGTATCACAGACTTTCTGGCTCTGGCTGGCTTGGAACTGTGATCCTCAGATCTCAACCTCCTGAGTAGTTAGGATTATAGGTGCCAGCCGCCAGCACCCAGCCAGATGCTTCTTTATTGGGCAGCTGTCTATTCAATAGATGCCAGGAGAACACTACACTCTCTCAAGGTGTGACCTCAAAATTATTTCTAGATGTAGTTTCAGATGTCACTGGGATACAAAATTGGCTCATTAAGGTAAAGATTGGCTTTCATTTATAATCTTCTTTTAAGCATTGAAGACAGGTAAACTTTCTCTTATAGCTCATCAGTAAAGATATCAAATATCTAAAAGTTTAAAATTCACATTTCAGTATAGTATATCAGTGGCCCAACAATAAACTGATAAGTCCTTCACTAAATGTCAAAACATATTGAAGACATGTGCATCACATGCAATAGTAATTTAATATAGCAACTATGAAAGTGTTGATTTAAAAACCTCCAATGGAAATATCTATATGATCTAACCTGACTGAATGAACTATCATATAGCCAGATTAGATCATATGGATACTAGGATTTCAATGAAGGTGAAATCTACCAAGTAGAGTATATTTTGTCCAAGTCTCTTTTAAATATATTTTTTGAATTCATGATATAAAAGCATGGAAGTACTCATCAAACATTTGATAGAGGTATAATAATGATTGAAATATGTTTTAATTTACACAAATTTGCACATTCTGATTTTACTTTTCCACATTCTCTTTTAATCTCATAATTTACATATATGATTTTTACATAGCACTAATCATAGAGTGCAATTTTCATCTTTTTAAATTCAAAATCATATCATAAAAATTTCTCCCATTGCTACATAATGTGCATAATTATAATTTAATGACTACATAGTATTCCGTAAAATTGGGAAGCCATAATGCATTTAACCATTCCCAACTGCTATATATTTAGGTTGTTTTGCTATCATAAATAATGCTGCAACAATCATCTGGGTGATTATTAAATTATATTACTTTTGGAGACAGATTCATAGGAATAAAATTACTGAGTCAAGGTTATGAGCATTTTAGAGGCTCATGAAATATGATGCCAAATTGCTTTCCAAGGGGATTTGTGCTGCCAGCAGGAATGTAAGTTTGGGTTAGTTACATTACATCCTTTTGAGAATTAGACATTTTAATCTTTTTTTCCTGTGCTTTATAATCCAATCATTGCAAAGTTCACTTTGAATCATCTAGGGTGTTTGGAAAATAAAAGAAACATTTATTGGGTGCCTACACTTGCTATCACTGTGCTCAGAAATTTGCATTCATTGCCTAAAATACCTACCCTGCCTCTGCTTCCCAGGCCAGCATCTCTCAGTGTCATTACTTGGCTCTGCATTTTCTTCATAACATTTATGAGTATCTGAAATTATATTGTGCCTTTATGATCCTATTTGTTTTGCCAGTTCCTCCAATAAAATGAAAATTTGCTAGAGACAGGAGCATTCCTTTAGTTCTTTGCTGACATCTGGGAAAGTACTCGTCCATAGTAGAGGCTGGCTAAACATTGTGAATGGATATGTGCAGGGTTTAATTAATTCCAATTTACAAGCATAGCAATTCTGACAGATAGTTATTGGAACCGTTTGCAGGTACCTCCTTCCCCATTGCATGGCTCTCAAGCACCCTCGTGCAATTTGCTCTGGCCAATGACAGGTGAGCAGAAACAGACAGGTATGAAGGCAAGCATGCCTCCACACTGATTCTCTTTCCCTGCCACTTAGAACCTGTCTTTCAAATAGCATCTCTTCTGTCATATTAGACCTCAATTTGGGAGTGTAGTAGATCAGGGTCTATAAGTAACTTTTGTGGCATGTGAAATATGATCTCCACATAAAAAATTGATAACTTTGGGATGAGCTTTGGGGTTGCCTGATCCTGGAATATTCTTTAGCGAAACCTGACCACTGTAGACAAGTGGACAAGTCAAAATTCAAACCTGATTCTGGTTGCACCTTCTCTACCACTCCCAAAACACCTGGGAAGTAAATCAGTGCGTTGGTTTGCTATGGCTGAGTACTTCAAACAAGAATGTATGCCTAAACAACAGAAATGTACTGTCTTACCATGCTGTGCTGCAGGCTAAAATCCAAAGTCAAGGTATTAATTGTAAGTGGCCACACACACCTGTCACCCTAGCACTTGGGAGGGTTGCTGGAGCGCCAAAGTTTGAGGTAAGCTGGGTAACACAGTGAGACTCTGTCTCAAAACAAACATAAAAAGTGGGTGGTAACAAGGTTGGTTCCTTCTGAGGCCTGTGGGACAGAACCTGTTCATGTCCCTCACATAGTTTCTCATGGTTGTCTATCTTTGGTGTTGTTTGGAATGTAGGGAGTTATTCTAGTCTCTGCCTCCATCTTTGATTTTCCTCCAAGCATGTGTGTGTGTGTGTGTGTGTGTGTGTGTGTGTCTGTACCTGTATGTGCCAATGTGTGTGTGTCTGTATCTGCACATCATTTCTATAAATATATCAGTCATACTGGATTTGAGCCCACCCTACTACTCATTTTAATTATATCTGCAGAAATCTTCTTTGCAAATAAGACCACATTCTGAGATATTAGAGGTTAACTTCAGCATTGAGGAAGGACACAGTTAAACATATAACAATAGGGACAAAAGGGATGGCTTGATCTCTCATCCAGAATGAAAATGATAACACGTAGAAACACACAAATTTAAGTGCAAGTAAGTAACCATGAGTATTTAGGATTGAAGAGCATATAGCAATAACATGATAAAATCTAAATTAATGGAGATGAAAGAGAACTACTATTGCTGTGTTCTCCATACAATGTTCCTGGAAATTGGTTGACTTTGAAGGAGCCCGCAACCATAAAAAACAGGGTGAGGAAGTCGAAACATAGCAATGTCACCTTTTAAAATGTATATTGTTGAAATTAATAGTGCTTAAAATTTCAATTGGCAAAGCCCACCTGTTATGTCCATATGTCTTCTGTGTTTTATGTTAGCAATGAGTATTTGGAATAAAGATAAAGGCATGAAATGATGTGGCTAGACACAGATGCCATTACCATATGTCTTAGGAATTTCCAATTTAGAGATGCAGGTCCCCATCTATCATTTGGTTCATCTCATGTAATGCCCAACTTGTTCTCCTGTAACACAGAGCAGTGAATCAAAAACACAGCAAGTGAACTAAGAGAGCTTCAAATTTTCTTAGCACTCAGATTCCACATCCAGTCATTGTCCGTTAGAATTCTAATGATTTACATTTATAACCAAACACTTTTAGCATTGAACTCTATGCTAACATCTTTCTCTAATAAAGCAGACTTAATTATTTGACATCTACTTGGTTACTTGCTGATTATCTTTCAATGTGACACCAAGAAATATTTCATATTTCAAGTTTTTATTTTTAGTAGTGAGAAAATAAAGTATGTTACTTTACTCAAAGTTAAACCTACCTGTACCAAATATCTAATCCCAAATATAGAATCATGGTTTCAGTTTTGATGACTAGATGATTTTACTTTAAATCTTAGCCATCAGAAATCAGTAGTACCACAAATAAGTTAGAGTAACAGCAGTAAAAAACATTTTCAAGGATCAAGGTCCACTTCAGTCTAAAATGATTTGAAAGAATATATAATAATACCATGTTACTTGTGATTCATCCTCCTCCTCCTATGGAACATATAAATTCAGAAGAAATTGTAAAACAAGAGATAGATATGGACTGAATTATGTCTCCACATCCACCAAAAATTCATATATTGTAAGTGTAAGGTCTGCACAGGAACACCTCCCCTCTTGGCTAAGTTTCCACCCAGTAGCTGTTACCTAGGTAACTGGCAGACCTAGAAGCAGTCACCTTCCCCTCCTGCTAGGTCACATCCTGGGCCATCTCTGGTCACAAGCCTCCCATCTGACCTTAGGAGGGTCCCAGACCCTGCGCTCACATCCTGACCCAGTGTGACCACACCCTTCCTCCACTTGGTCACACCTCTTCCTGTCCCTGGCCTAGATAAGTCCTGGCCTGGGGTGGGTCGCCCCTCTTTTTCAGCCATGCCTCTCCACCATGCAAGGCAGGGGCAGCAGTTTGGTAAATAAACTTTTTTTCCTGCCTGAATAGTAAATGGTGTTCTCTTTATGGGCTACCTAACGAAACCTACCTATTTATTATACCTTACAGTAACTCCCATGCCTAATACAATAGTGCTTAGAGAAAAGACCTTAAGCTTAGAGAAAAGACCTTTTATTAAGGATGAATGTAATCGACTAGATGAGGTCTCAACTTATAAATCTGATGTCCCTACGAAAAGACATGGAAAGATAAAATGGAGGAGAATGATGGAAGGTAGTATGACACTGATACATTGAACTCATAACCTGATTAGGGAATTATAACCATTTTGCACAACTACTTAATGCTAAAATTTTAAAAATAAACAAAAAGGAAGAAGAGACATTGGAGATATTTTTTTCCTCTCTCCATGTGACTAGGAAAGAAAGAAAAGTCATTTCAACCCAATGAAGAGCATTTACAAGGATCTCAGACAGATACAAAGTAGAATATTACTTAAGATTGTTTGGTCAGAAGGTTATGTATTATCAGAAAGGGTTCCTGAAAGCAATACTCTCTGTTGCATGTTCAATCTTGGCCATATGCATCCTTTAATCTTAACCCTTTTTAAATGACAGAGGGCAGGTAGAGCCTTTAGACTGCTTTCTTGGCAGCTGTCAGTATTTTTGCCCACTCTTGGCTCAACTACCTACTCCAGGATGGGCAGAGAGGAAGCATCTGTAGTCTCCATTCCGAAGCCAACAGTGGACTGAGAGTGCCACCACTGCTGATGGGCTGTGGTGGAATATGACGCTGTCAGCCAAGCAGCTGCTCCCTTTTACAGTTCCTCTAGCTCTCTTTGGGACAATGGAGGATGTTTTGCAACCTTTCTAGATGCAGGGGATGACTCTGATCCAGCCACTGATGCCAGCAAGACACAAGCCACTTATGGATGCTTCGAAGGGACTTTGGTTCTAGTCAAAGGGAGCACCACACAAATGACATTACATCAGCTCCACCTTCGACATTGACTCCAGAGGCTCTGCTTTGGCCATGACATCTTCAGATGACCCTTGAGGTAATCTACACACAGCTTCTCCGTTCCTCATCTCAGGTCTAATGACGTTGGAGGAGGACTTGGTCCCATTTCTTTGCAGTGTGTGTGTGTGTGTGTGTGTGTGTGTGTGTGACCAGCTATGTGAGCATCATACTTCTCTCACCCACAGAGCAGCTGTCTGAGAGATTGTCCTCCTTTATGCTGTCCTTATGCTGCAGCATAGGTCCCACCAAAACAGCAAGACAAAATAAAAACACCCTTCCTCATAGGGTCCTTCATCTCAGGTAGCATGGGATGATCTGGTTGCATAAAGAGCAGGTAACTCTCTAGGTTTGGCAATACTTGGTACTCCTATAGCTCAGAGGAGGTACTCCTACCCTCCAAGAGGATCTGAGAAGGAGGCTGAAGGGTTGTAAAAACAACATTGGGAAAGGCAGACACTATGGAGAGCAGAGACTGTGGAAAACCTGCAAGCCCCAGCTTCCAGAAGAGTTTTAGAAAGTTATGAGTTATTAGCTGTAGCTTCTGAGAAGCTGTTACACTTAAAAACTGAGGGCTTGGGACATCCCATGGTCAAAAATATCTATTGCTTAAGTCATTCTGTATATAATATTGTGGCAACCACTGTTGACTAATACAATAGCAGACTAGAAGAAAGTGACAAAGTTAGGAGCAATCACTTTCAAGATAAGAAATAGTGAGAATTAACTGCAGAGAGCAGAGAATACTATGAGAAGCTGAACAAGGAAAAAGAAATCAAATAAACAATCACAGCTTCCCAGATTCTTTAGATCAGAAGAACAAACTACTCTATCACACACTTTATAACTTCCCCAGATCTCAGCAAGCATTCAACAACACAGTTTTGTATTTTGTTACTTTCCTATTCTATCTAGATTTATTTCTCCTTCTTTACTTTTATATGTAAAATATGTATGCTTCCAGCCTTCTTTTCATGCTTTCTTTCAGGTGGAAGACCTGAGCTGTTTATCTCAAATAAAAACTTCCACAAATTTGCTCATGTTCTTCATTAAGCACTGGTTAGGCATTGCATCTAATTTATCATAAATGTATTCTGCCAGGAAGCTGGTGATGGTTGTGGTAGCCATACTGGTCATTTGTGGATTTTTCATGCATCAAAATCCAAAAGCAGTCACTACACAACATGTTGAGGAACCCACCTCAGTTGACGATTTAGCTGCATTAAAAGTCAGTGGCTTAACATCATCTTATATGTTCATCTGTACATAGCTTTTGACCATTTCTGCTTCTCTCAGACACATACTAGTTATTGTAAATAAGGGAAACCATAGGACCTACGATTCTTTGAGCTTGCTTACTTCACTTAATATAATTTTTTCCAAGTCTTTCCATTTCCTAACAAATGGGGAGATGTCATTCTTTCTGATGGAGGCATAGAATTCCATTATATCCATATATATGTATATGTGTGTGTGTGTGTGTATATATATATATATATATATATATATATATATATATATGGAACAATAAAAGACCCTGAATAGCAAAAACGATCCTCAACAGAAAGAACACTGCTGGAGGAATATCAATACCAAATTTCTTGATCCATTCATCTACTGAGGGGCATCTGGGTTGGGTCCATATATTAACTATGGTAAATAATGCTACTATAAACATAGTTGTGCTGGTAGCTTTAGTGTGGTCTTGTTTGTGATCATTTGGGTAAATGCCCAAAAGTGGGATTGCTGGGTCATAGGGGAGCTCTATGTGGAGTCTTTTGAGGAACCTCCATACTACTTTCCAAAGTGGTTGAACAAGTTTACACTCCCACCAACAATGCAGTAAGGTTCCCTTCTGGCCACATCCCCTATAGCATCTGTTGTTATTAGATTCCTTGATTATAGACATTCTAACTGGAGTGAGGTGGTATCTCAATGTTGTTTTGATTTGCATTTCTTTTATGGCTAGGGAGGTTGAGCATTTCTTTATGTGTCTATTGGCCATTCTTATTTCTTCTTCAGAGAAATTTCTCTTTAAGTCTTTAGCCCACTTATTTATTGGGCACTTGTTTCTTTGAAGATTTGATGTTGGGGGATTTAATTTTTTGAGTTCCAGGTATATTTTGATATGAGACCCTTGTATGTTGTATGGCTAGTGAAGATCTTCTCCCAATCCGTGGGCTTTCTATTGATCTTGCTAGCTATGTCCTTTGCCATGCAGAAGCTGTGCAATTTCATGCAATCCCATTTGTTCAACTTTTCTTTGATTTGTTGTGTTTCTGGGTCTCTATTAAGAAAATTTCAGCCTGTGCCAAGGAGACCTAGGGTTTCTCCTGTTCCTTCCTGTAGTGTTTTCAGGGTGTCTGCGTTGACTCTGAGGTCTGTGATCCATTTGTAGTTGATTCTGGTGCAGGGTGATATATACGGATCTAGCTTTAGTTAATCACCTGTAGAGGTGATTAACCAATTTTGGCAGCACCATTTACTGAAGAGACTGTCTTTCTTCCATTCTATTTTTTTAGCTTCCTTATCGAAGATTAGATGGTCTGCAGGTTCATTTCTGGGTTTTCAGTTCTATTCCTTTGGTCCTGGGGTCTGTTCTTGTGCTAGTATCAAGCTGTTTTGATTACCATGGCTTTGTAGTAGAGTTTGAAATTTGGTATTGATATTCCTCCAGCAGTGTTCTTTCTGTTGAGGATCGTTTTTGCTGTTCAGGGTCTTTTATTGTTCCATATGAATTTTTGGATTGTTTCTTCTATTTCATTGAAGAATGAGGTTGGAATATTGATAGGTATCACACTGAATTTGTAGATAGCCTTGGGAAGTATTGCCATTTTCACGATGTTGATCCTTCCAATCCAGGAGCATGGGAGGTTTTTTCCCCTTCCTAAGTTCTGCTTTGATTTCACTTTTTCCCCCACTGGTTTTTTAAGTTTTCTTCATAGACATTCTTCACTTCTTTAGTTAACTCCTTGGTATTTTATTTTTTGTAGGGTTATTACATAAGGAGTTGCTTTCCTGATTTCAGCCACGCTCTTCTCATTACTGGCATACAGAAAAGCCATAGATTTGGGGAGGTTAATTTTATACCCTGCTACTCTGCCAAAGTTTCAAATCAGCTTGAGTAATTTGTGAGTGGAGTCTGTGGATTCTTTAAATACAGGATCATGTCATCTACAAAAAGGGAGACACAAAATGAACTCCAAGATAGGGACACAAATTTTTTTTTCTTGTTCATTTCGCATCTCTTTCTTGCTATTGTTTCTAACATATTTATAATGTACCATGTGACTTTTTTTGTTTCTTTGTATTTTCCTCCCCTGTGATATAACCTATTTTCACAGTATTTGATGTTGGGGCCCTGCATCTTTTATATACACTTCTCTAATTTGGGGAGAGGAAGGGGAAAAAAAACAAAAAGCTTAAATAGGGATGCAGGCTGACCCACTATAACAATGAGATGTACAAGATACTATGTTGAAAACAAACTTTACAACTTTGGTGAGGGGGGGGTAATTGTGGAGGTGGAAAGGAAGGGATGGTAGGGGAAAACAAAGGAGGAAGCAACAATGCTGGCTAGGAAATGTACTCATTACCTTGCTTATGTAACTGTAACCCTCTGTACAGTACTTTTATAATAAAAAAAATACAAAAAAAAGTCAGTGGCAAATGGAATGTCAAAATGGCTTCTTACCCTTCACTCATCTCTGTATTTGCTCCTTGGTGGTGTGGCTGTAGCTCCTCTCTCACTGTTTGAATCTGGGATGCCATTGCACTTGCTTTGGCCAACAGAATGAGTTGGGTGAGTTTCTTTGTGCTGGTGCCTTGCATGCTTCCACTCTCCCAGCTCACTCCTCCAGGAACCTGATGAAGCTTCCCAATCCACATAGAGTTTGCTTGTCCCAAGATGAGCTATCTCAGACCATGTGAGAAGGGTCAGTCATCATCAGCCAGAATCCCCAACTGGTCATGGATTCATGGCTTACCCCAGAAAAAAACATGACGGAGCTGGACCATAGACTTGCGGAGTATAGTAGCATTTAGAGCAACTCAAATCCAACAATAGTTGAAGAATGCAGCGTTGATGGAGGCAACGCTTTTCACTTTTTAATCTTAGATATTGCTAAGGATAAAAATGTCCTGACTCTGAACAGACTTTTTATAGCTCAATCACTGAATCTGCTGAACTGTACAATCTGGAAGGACACAGGCCATGTCTGTTTTTCCCAACAGTGTTTAGTTAGCACTTGTGAATGCTTTGATAGACAGAATCACTCAGCAGATATGCTAAATGAACAAGGGCTGAAAGTCCTTGCTGAAAACGAATAATACCTCTTGGGAAAACAAAATTACTGAAACAAGCGTCTTTTTGAGAATCATTTCCCTTTTTTTTTCTTTTTTTTTTTAAAGCTCAATTAGAAATGCAACTTAAGAGCTGGGTGCCAGAGTCTTATACCTGCAATCCTACCTACTCAAGATTCTGAGGTTTGAAGCCAACCTGGGCAGAAAGCTATCTTGAGATTCTTTTTTTTTGCGGGGTGGGGGGTCTGGTTGTGGGGCCTGAACTCTGGGCCTGGGCGTTGTCCCTCAGCTCTTCAGCTCAAGGCTAGCGTTCTACCACTTGAGCCATAGCGTCACTTCCGGCTTTTTTTTTCTTTTTGCTTATGTGGTGCTGGGGAATCGAACCCAGGGCCTCAGGCATGCAAGGCAAGCGCTCTACCACTGAGCTACCTTCCCAGCCCCTATCTTGAGATTCTTATCACCCAAAAAACTACCAAAAAGCCAAAAGTAGAGGTGAACAAACATCTAAAGGAGAGCACAAAACACT
Organism: Dipodomys ordii; assembly: GCF_000151885.1. NCBI lineage: Eukaryota > Metazoa > Chordata > Mammalia > Rodentia > Heteromyidae > Dipodomys > Dipodomys ordii. Next base: position 1,579,901 of record NW_012267458.1, read on the forward strand.
AAGTTCAAGCTCCTGTACTGGAATTTTTTTTTCTGAACTATACAATTTGGGAGTGGGGATAGGAGGGAAAAACTGGGAGAGAGCAAAGGAAGAGGTGACATTGCTCAAAATGAAACTGTAACCCTCGGTACTTTACCTTTATCTAACAATAAATAATCTAAACTTATTTTTTTTCAAGAAGGAACATAGTTCTCCTTTCTACAAGACTAAGAACCAGCTATACTATGAATTGGAGATGATAGGAAGAAAGAATTAAAATACTTTCGTCTTAAAGCAGAGTCATATTGAAATATTTTCTTTTTAAAGGAGAGTCATGCACTTACTATCCTGAATAAATTCCCATAAATGATATTTTTATTAACATATATTACCTATAAAAAGAAGTTTCTTTGTGATGTTTAAATGGTGATTTTCAAGAGTCTTAAGAAAAGCCAGGGAAATTGTGACTTCAGTGTTCAGACAGTATAAACAGAACAATATGTCCTGGACACTTTTCAAGGCATGTAATCAAAATGTAATAAAATACCATGCTAGGACAGGAATAAGGTCACTTTAATGTTCATTCTCTAGTGCTTTAGCACTTACAGGATTCCAAACATCTAGTGGGACCCATGCCTTCCCAGTGCCCTATATAGTTTAATAGGAATTGAGGATTTACAAATGAAGACACTGTTTGAATCTTAGGAATGCCCATAGACTTAGGCAGCCATTTTGCTGCCTACGGAATTGACATAACTCCACACTTTGTGAGTCATTTCCAAATGCTCTCCAGTCCGTCGGAATGTCCGGACTTGTGCACACATTCACAAACATTCTCACTCCTTTACTTCCAATAAAGACCAGTCCATGAGGGGGAAAATCATGTGTTGCATTTAATTTTTTTTAATTTTATTTGAAAAATACAATACACAGCAGAGACTTCTTTCCTTCCCTACTGCTATTTCACAAAGAAAACCATGGTACATGGAACTGAGATATTTGGCTAGGATAGATCCTGAGAAAAGAGAGGCCCAGTTACAAGTAAAATAGGCAAAGCCTGTCAAAGAAGGTTCACCTCTCTTTTAACATAAAAGAGCCTTTTAAGTTATCTTAGGAATCTGATACAACATGTGCAGAATTTCTGCCATGCAAACAGAGAATACTGAAGTTTTCAGGTTGACCAAACTATACTGATCTGGGCCTCAGTAAGAATAAAAAGGAGACATCTTTACCAGAAAGATATGTGTTTGCCTGTTTTTTCCAGTCTACATATGTACATATTTACATACTAATATTTTCTCAAATGTATTTTTACTGTCAGTAATAGTATCATGGTTGATGGCTATTTTCTGCCTTTTACCTTCTACCTTATGAATCATAAACTCCCCCCCCCACACCCCTGTGTTTTAGGACAGGGTTATCCATTGCACTACCATGAGGTGAGGATTTTTAAATATTAGAAATGACATTACTCTGATCCTGGGTTAAATCTGGGTTTTATGAGGAATTTCTAACTCCTGAATTCATAATTCCAGGTTTAGCAAAGTGCAAAAACCTAACCTTGACACACTTTGATAGACACATACATAGACGACAGAGATACATGAAAGATACATACATACATGATAGATAGATAACAGGTACACATAGACAGATGATAATGATAGATAGATAGATAGATAGATAGATAGATAGATAGATAGATAGATAGATAGATAGACAGACAGACAGACAGACAGACAGACAGACATAGATAGCTAAACATAGATTGGATAGATGGACAGTGGATTGATAGATGATAGTGGATGGATTGATTTATCCATCAGGAAAATATTCCTGCTGGATCCTTTGAAAGGTGGTGTAGTCCCCCATAGAACTGATCAAACCCTACAAATCATACTGGTAATCTGCCTTTGGACACACGGTAAGTGAACTCTTTGATGTCACTGAATCCCATTTCTATGATTGCCTCAAAGTTACTCTTTAAAAAGAGTCAGGCCCTTCAGATCTCTTTTAGTTTCTACAATTCCCAAGGAATTGAGTTAGTATAGAGATCTGAAATCAGCAAAAATATGGATTTCTTTCTTCTCTATTTGGCCCTGGTAGAAGGTGCTCTAATTCCTACAATGTTGGAAATGCACATGTGACCCCACATTTGGAGAATCGTGGAGGCACCTTTGGTTTTAATGACTTTCTGCTTTCTTCTGAAATGATAAGGTCAATTAAGAATTCGCTTTTTTTCAGTACTAGAAAGTTTCATTTTAGTCAATTAATGACTGTTTGTATCAGTCCAAGTTATTCGAGTTTAAGATTATCAATGACTGATGAGCTCATCTTTCTTGCATCACAGCGATTTTTATCTTAAGTACATGTGTTCCCTTTAATGTCCACCCCTCAAGCTTTCTCCTGAGTCAGGACTGGGCCTAAGGGAAGGAGAGGAAAGGAGACATTTGATTCAAGCATCACTTTTACAATGAGCCTCATAGTCAAGTTCTAGACAGTCATTATTTTCAAATAAGGTTCCAAATAGATTGTTACACAGTTGTGTATTTTGAAAATATTAATTCCTAAAATGTCAATATTGAAAATACAGAAGATTTCTTTTAACACTATTTTGCATTTCTTTACTTTTTAAAAAACGTAGGTAGTTGTGGACAAAGACTTTAATGATGTCTTAAAGGCCCCAATGTTCAAAACCATACAGCACTCTAGCATACTTGAAGGGAAAATGAGGTGACAGCAAGAACGTCTGAATTGAATTTTAACTCTGTTTATATTACTTGCTGTGTCATTGGGAATAGTTTTACCCTTTCTTTGCTTCATTTTTTCTCATCTATAAAATAAAGTCATATTTTAACATTTACATGATGTTATAAATTATGCGTATTAAATATTAGGAATGTAAATATATTCCATTATATAAAGTACAAGACAAATGCAAAGTATAATACATTAATGCTATTTCTACCATTCATATCAATTGTGAATCAGGGTGTAGTTCTTCCCATTTAGATTAGTAAAAGTCTTTATAAGTCAAAAAAATTCACCAGAATAGAACCTGTAGCCACTCTAGAGACATAGCAAGCGATGAAAAACTAGTTGATTTATTCACTTAACCCTGATTAGTACTGTCTGTATTCAAAACATACAAGTCAACAATTAAATCACAAGTGTCAGGAGAAAAAGTCCAAATAAATAATTTTTTAATTATGATACATTACTTATTACAGTAAAAATTGGCATTTTCCCCTTCAAAAGCAGAAGCACCAGTCTTAGAATGGATAGTTTGAGTGGTATTTTAGGTGAAATATAGCATAATATAATGTGTGAACATGATTTTAGCATAAGACATAGTTTCTGAAAGGAAAGGCATTTCACACACTGGAATCTGTTAGAATGGAAATGATGTCATGCTTAATAATAAAATAAAAACCCCCATGATGTCCAAAGTCCACTTCAAATTAAATATGGTATACTGCTGAATAGATATATGAAAATTAAAAAGCCTTATTTAGCTAGCCCCAAAATAGAGTTTTCGTCTACAAATACGACTTGTGGAAAGGTTTCTTTTCACAGAGGCACAGATTCTCTGAGAAACTAAAGTGAGCATTTTATTTAAGGATTGATTGGTTCATTCAATCATCTCATTGTTTTTTATTGATCACCTACTTTGTGCCAGGCTTTTGTGGTTGATGCTGGGATTACAGAGAACAGAAAGACACAGTCTCGCCCTCGAGGAGATCACAGTCTAGTGGGGGGGGGGAGAATACAGAGAGGTTGACATTGATTGGAAAATTATAAAAATTATTAGACAACTTTATAAACCTCTTTTATAAGCAAACAAACTTTAGGTGTTAGGAATGGGTGGTAAAAAGAGATGATGTCCAGTGAAGGGAAAAACCATCAGCTTCAATATCATGTGACTTCCGCGAAGGCCGTGATGTGGTTCTGTGGAAAGAGAAGGCAATCACAAAGTCAGAGTCTGGAGGAAACTGGGTTTTGTCAAACATTTACTGCTTTGACAAGTAACCCTTTACTCAGTGTAGAATCACAGCCCATTATGTGTTGCCAAAACAGGTGGTGTGGTGAAACTAAGTTCTGTGTATTATTACATAATTTCAGTAGTTAACTATATATTTCGCTCAATAGTCTTAATTAGCTGAATAGCTTAACCTGTTATACCTGCTTTCTTCAAAATCAACCCTGAAATTTTGGAGGGATTTAAAAAAAAAAGGGCAATGCCAGACACATTAATATTCTGTTGGGTGTTAATGGAATTTTAACGTCGCATTTTGGAGTTTGAGATTAATTGCTCCCCGTGAGACAGATGGCCCAGAATGAGATGGTGAAATGCTCAGACTGAAATGGCAGTTGTTATCTGACAAAAGCCTACTTAAATACTTCATTTCTGATGCATGAATCCCAGACTCTAGACAGCAATCTCTGCTTTTCTACTTCAACCAGGAGATTCTTCACAGAGCTAGTTTTCTTACCTTAAACAGCATCAACCTGTGTATAAAGAATCCTTTTGGAGTGGCTAGTATATATGCATGAGGCATATATGCAGAGGTATAATATATAACATATAATATATAAAAGTATGTGTATAATTTATATATATAGGATATAAAGATGTATGCTATATATATTATATACATGTCTAATATAGTATGCAGAGGCCAGGTCATGAGTGCTGAAATATTTCAGAGAAAAGTGGACAAATATAACCAATTGGGTCCTCCATAGGGTGGTGATAAGAAACTGACATCGGCATCCAAAAGGGCCTTACTACCAAGTTGCCCATTTGGAATATTTTCCACAGCTACAAGCATTGATTCTTTAATAATACAATGATATTATAAACAGAATTTCACATGATTGATACAATGCCATGAAATGTCTTCAGTTTACATGTAGCTATTTTCAAGTTGTGTGTGTGTGTGTGTGTGTGTGTGTGTACATTGTTCTGGTGCTTTCGCTCAGGATCTCTCATTGCTGATGCTCTACTATTTGAGCCGTACTGCAGTTTTTTGCTGGCTTATGGGAGGTAAGCATCTTGAGTATTTTTGTGCCTCAAACCTGGATCTTTAGATCTCAGGCTTTTGGGTAGCTAGGAATAAAAGCATGAAACACTAGTGACAGACCTCAAGTTCAAGTGTTTGAACTGGTGAAAGCACATTTAGATGGGTGTGAAGGAATTAAATTTCATCTTTTTCAAATTTAGGCATTTCATTCAAATTAAGCCAAACTTAGAAGAACTTCATCTACAATTTAAAGCATTTTCTAGCCCTCACCCACCTCACATTAGAGAAACATATTAGTAAGAATCCAAGGTGAGCAGACATGACTGCCCCCAATCACTAATTACTAGTTAACAGCTTTATTTCCCATTTTTAAGTACAATGAAATGTGGAGAATGTCAGTAGCTTGTCTCTTTAGTTTCCTTTAGTTTTTCTAACAAAAGCACAGACATATCTGTGGGTCACGAAAGAGATATCAGAGTTATGTAATACAGTGTGATGGAATAAAAGCCGTAAGAACCATGGGAAGAATATATTACACTTTTATTTTTAGTATTCCGCCCTGGGGATGTGAAGACAGCGAGCTGAGAAAATACAATGGGATATAAAGTGTTTCAGTACAAAACTAGTCTGAGTATCAAACTTCTGGCGGGCACCCAGAACAATATACTTTCTAGAAAAATATGAAGATAGAAATGGGAGATTAATCCATCGTGGTGACTGGTGGGTAGAAGAGAGAGAGGAGAGGAGATAGAAATGATAGAAGATGGATGATGGAACAAAGGCCATGGCTGTAGGCTCAGCACCCCAGATTATGATGAGGTCACTAGGCTCATTAAACTGCCTGGAAGGTAGAATTAAATATTGAACAATCTTCATAGAACAGACAAATGACTAGACACAAATCCGTACTGATCATTGCAGTGACTGGCGGAAGAACTAGACTGTCCTCAAAGGGATGGAAGGCCACTCTATGGACTGCTTTAAATGTGTCCCATCTCCCCCCGCCCCCCGCAACTTCAGAAACCATGTGTCAGAAAAACAACAGTGCCTAGTTCATTTTCCAGAGTCTAGTGAGTACCACTGCTGCATCTGTTCACCTTTTGTCCTACCATTTCTGTGCCCCTCGCTCCCAAAGACAGATAAATGAACAAGTTGGACAAAGGGGCAAAAACAGCAAGAAACACATACACACACAAAAAAAAAAACTTCTTGTCTTGTGCGTAGGAATGGGAGGGGAAAATGGACAGAGGGAAGAGGGGGTGAAACTGTTCACAAAGAAATGTACTCTTTACCTGTCATGTAACTGTGACTCCTGTGTACCTCACCTTTATAATAACAGTCAGAAATGCAAAAAAAAAAAAAAAAAAGAAAAGAAAAGAAATGCAACAGTGTTAAGAAATGGGGCCTGAAGAGATGATCAGGCCATGAGCATGGAACCTTGCAAACAGATTGATGACACTGTTTTTACAAGTGAGTTCATGGCAGAAGGGAAAATGCAGGACCCTTCTGTCTGTTTTTCTGTGTCTCCATTTCTGTCTGTCTCTGACTCTGGGTCTCTCTGTCTGTCTGTCTCTCTATGTGTGTATGTGTCTGTCTCTGTCTCTGTCTGTCCGTCTCTTTCTCTATTCCCTACCTATCTCTCTCCTTATCTTTCATTTACTGTATACCAAAATTGCATTAAATAAATTTCTAGCATGAGTTTCTCATACCACTAGTCCCAGCAATTTCATAGGAGGCAGAGGAGTTTTATGGTTCAGGCCAACCTAGGCAGTTTGACTCAGACCCTATTCGAAGGGAAACTAACAAGAAAAAGGATTCTAGGTACAGCTCAATTAGTAGAGCATATGCTTAACAAGCATTTGGCCTTGAGTTCAATTCCCAGTACTGCCAAAAGCATATTCAATTATTTTATTTTTGTCAGTTGTGGGGCTTGAACTCTGGGCCTGGACACTATCCCTCAGTTCTAGCGCTCTACCACTTGAGCCACAGCACCACTTCTGGTTTTCTGATGGTTTATTGGAGGTAAGAGTCCCATGGACTCTCCTGCCCGGGCTGGCTTTGAACCACAATCCTCAGATCTCAGCCTTCTGAGTAGGTAGGATTACAGGCATGAGCACTGGCTCTCAGCTTACAATTCTTCTTATAAATTAACTATCCGAGGTACTCACTGTAGATACCTTAGTAATGGTGCACTGAATATATAACTGTAAGGGTCTACCGAGATCCAGAAAATACTGAAATTCAGTCTTATCCTTTAAAGTCATATGCTTTAGTGACCATTGCCTTCCTTTCCCATAAATCATATTATCTTTTTTTTTAATGCCAACTCATTCCAAATTCTACTAAAAGGAATCTGAGGGCTTTGGAACAAACTCCTGTGTTTTTTGGAAGTTGATTCCTTTATTATTTCCTATCAACTTGAAGTTTAACCTCTAAGATATTTTTTTTCCTATTTGACTGGAGTAAGAAGGAACATGCTTGGGCTCATTTTGTGGTGGACATGGTAGCACAAAGATAAACAGTTGAGAACAAAACACAAAACACTGAAGTGTGCATAGGGAATTGAAAGTTAAGAGTAATTTAGCAACAGCCCCTAAATACAGGAAAGGATACAGAGGAGATAGAACTTTCTGTCATTCAGATGTGGTGTAAGAACAAAGGAACCTGCATTGTAAAATGCAGGAGATGGGTTATTTATTTCCACAGGCTTTTAAAAATAAACTGACATGTTAAAATTGAAACCCACTTTGGACCACTATTTAAAGATAATAAGAAAAGTAAGATTTTTTTTATCATCAGAAAGATTTTCCCTCTATACTATGAAGGAGTCTGGATAAAGGAAAAGGTGATGGCACCACAACAAGAAAACAATGATTCAAAGCTAAGTGTCAGTAAGCAATCCTGAAATACCAGCTTCAGGAAGTTGAGATCCGAGGATCGTGGTATAAAGCCAGCCCACGCAGGAAAGTCCATGAGACTCTGATCTCCAATGCGTTACCAAAAATTCTGGAAGTAAAGCTGTGGCTCATGTGGTAGAGTATTAGCCTTGAGCAAAAAGCTCAGGGACAACATCCAGGTGCTGAGTTCAAGCCCCAGAACTGGTACTGTCACATACAAACATACACACACACACACACACACACACACAATCTATCACTCAGCTATTCATTTTTCAAGATCAAGGCATGTTAATGTATAATATGAAGTAAATAGATGTATTCCTCTGGATAAAATTATGATAACATCTTTTTCATACATGTATTTTCATATACATATGTACATACATTTATATACACACATATGTATCAGAACTGCACTTAATATTTATAAAAAACAGAATGGCATTTAATCTTTTCAGGCCACCTATCTTGAGGCAAACTAGTTGGCAAGGTGTACCTTCTTTTAATCAGTGTGAATTGTTAATAACACTCACTTCATCTGCAAGCAATAGTACAAATTTTTTAAAAAGCAGGTAAATCAAAATCGCATGCATAGTATTAAAAGGTCATATAATTTAAATGAGATCATGTAATTTACCAACACAAGGCCTGATGTGTACAATTATGCACACAGACTTATGGTAGAGAGGACAGAGCTGAAGCACAAATAGAGATTAGAAAGCTTATTCAAAGCCACAGCAAACGAGTCAGGAAAACATTTTTCATCCTTGAGTGCAGGGGTCCATGCAAACACAAGCACTTTGTTTCTTAGTTTTGAATCCTTCAATTTGTAAAAAAAAAAAAAACTGTCTACAGTCTATAGAGGTCCATTTTTAATGTCCTAAGTTTTACATGAAAATCTCTACTATTTATCCTATTTGCAAATACTGTTCTTTGTGGATGTCAAGAATATTATTTAAGCTGTGTGCCATGATCATTTCTGTAATCTCAACATGGAGAAGGCATGTACAAGAGGACTGTGAAGTCAAGGCCAGGCTATGATGCAATCTGAGACCTTGCCTCTCCAAAATATTATTTGAATCAAAATTGTTTATACTCCTAGCTACTCAGGAAGCTGAGAGCTGAGGATTGGAGTTTGAAGCCAGCCTAGGCAGGAAAGTCCATGGAACACATAAGTCCAATTAGTTAAAAAACCAAAAATTGAGTTGTGGCAAAGCACTAGTGGTAAAACACTAGTCTTGAGCAAAAAAAAAAAAAAACAACTCAGGGATGGCGTCCAGGCCCTGAGATCAAGCCTCAGGAAGTCTTGTTACCTGACAAGACCTGCTACTCACCTCTTCCCTTCTTCCAAGAGAAGAAAATACAAAAGAGCCCCTTGGAAAAGTATTCAGATCAGAACACATTTTAAAATGCCATTAGTAAGGGGCCATTTAGTTACAAAACATTACATTTCTGATAATGAGTAAAAGATAAAGGATACAAGCAGTAACAATAGCAACCACAATCATGAAGCTGTAGTTTCTCGACCCTGTTTGATTATAATGGTGACCTGCACAGAAGGACATGATTCTGCATTTGCCTTAGCATTGCACCACAACTCCAACAGCAGTGCGCTCCAGCGCACATACGTTTATTGCCTTAATTGAAGGTGCTCGCAGAGGCTCACTCCCATCATCCAGCTGAAGAGCCTGGCCAGGCTGTCTTTAAAGGAACTGCCCTGTGAATTTTCTTCATGAGCATTCTCCGTACATTGGTTCTGGGATATCTACAAAATGTGTTTCATATAAGATTTAAATATTGACTTCTTTACTGAGACCAAGTACCAGTTTATTTAAAGTTCCACATTTAAATATTGACTTCTTAAAGTACCAGCTTATTTAAGGATCTGCATTTAGACATTGTAAGACCAAAGACTGAGACTCAGTGTTGTTCCAGTTCCATTCTTGCAGGATGATTGATTATGGACAGATGTTGGGTCCCAATGAAAGGCTGTCAACAATCACCTTAGTTCTGTTCATTTGTTTTTTTTTTTTTTGCTATTTTCTGACAAGGAAATTAGATAACAGGCTGGCCTAACGTCAACAGATTTATCACTATGTTTTAAAGACTCATAGATAATAGTTTTCTTTAAAAGTTAATTTTATGACTGATACCACATGGTAGGAAAAGTTGCTTTTTAATTTTCTTTTTTAATTGTTTTTGTGCAGTTGATATACTGAAGGGTTGCAGTTATGTGAATCAGGTACAATCAGTACAATTCTTTTTGAACCATTTTTCCTCTTCTGTCACTCTCCTTCCATCCCCACCCATAAGATATCCAGTTCATTTTCTATATAGTGTCTGGTGAGTATCATTGTTGTATTTGTTCATCTTTGTTCCAGTCTTTATGTGCCCTCCCTGACCCTCCTAAATATATGGTTTCCTTCATTTGTGGTAACTAGAATATACCTATAAATCTGCAAGTAAACACACTGAATAACAAAAACAAATAAATAAAACAGGGACATGATAAACCATATAGGACTCTAGTAATTAATATACAGAGACCAAACGAAGCTAAGCCAGGAGCAGTGGGCAAAGCCCCAATAGCAATGAACAGATGACCATATAAAATAATATTCTATGAAATAAACTCCAAAAAAGGAAACAAGAGACATTCTTTAGTTGTCATTTCTATTGTTTTTGTTCTTTTTTCTTTTGTATTGTTTGTCACCTTCAGCTTTTAACCTATCTTAAAACCTTTGACTCAGTGACGTGTCTTCAGCCCTCTTGGAAGAGCAAGCATGTAGTCCAGAGGACTCTACAATCAGGCTGCTTTTATGCCAAGGGTTTGAATAGAGTCTCCAATCCAATGAAAAATTTCCAAAGCAGTTTAACCTATCAAAGAGTCAGCTTTCTCATCTAATGAACAGATTTTTATTAAGATTAAATCAAATTATTCACATGCATAAAGGCTTCTGGTCCCTACCATGGCATTTATTCATAGTTTATCTTTTAAAACCCCACACAAATGAGTTATTTTTTTAAAAAAAGAACAACTCTCGAGGCAGAGATCCAAAGGGTGTAAATTTGAGGTCAGCCAAGTTAAAGTTAGCAATTCTTTGTTTCAACCAGTAGTAGCCCAGAACTATAATCCCAGCTATGTTGGGGAGATTGAAGTCTGAGGCCAGCCCCAGCCCCCATCCCTCCCAAATTGAAACCCTCCCTGAAAGAAAACACTAAAGAAGGAAAAAGAACTAGAGTATGGTTCAAGTTGTAGAAACCTGAATTCAACAACAGAACTGCGAAAGAAAGATAGAAGAAAGAAAAAGAAAGAGATCAAGAATTAAAATAATAATAATTGATTACAAGTATATAAATAAAATCTACCATTTGTTCATTTTACCATAATGTCATTAACTCCACATTTTTCATATCAAGCCAACTGCAAAGCCCTATTTTGTTTTATGCAAGATGGATGCAAACTCATTTCATGATGAAGCCTCACCTGAACTGATATGAAGCAAGTTATATTTTGCTTTATAGATGCCCATCTTACATTACAAAGAGATCCTCCAGACCCTGCTTACATAACAGAAAACACAAGTTCCAAAAATGAATAATAATTTGCAACCAGAAAAACATCTGGCAGTAAGGATTTAGGATGTAGTATTCTAGCCCTCTAACAAAATGAATCTGTGACTGTCAGATTGCCTAGATAGTCTACATTTTATCTGGAAAAAGACATATGGATAGCATAATCCCAAATATTATCACTTCTTGTTTTTCCATTTCCCTCCCTCCCTTCTTCCCTCCCTTCCTTCTTTCCTTGCTTCCTTCCTCCCTCCCTCCCACCCCTCCCTTCCCCTTCCCTCCCCTTCCTCAAAGGAAGGCCAGAGTGGGCAGAGAGCAAGAAAAGAAAAAAATGTTATTAAAGACAGAGCATCTCGACAATCCCACTGGAAGCTGCAAAATTAGCGAGAGCATTTCAGTAAAGAGAAATAATGTTAGGTCCATTTAGTTAGAATTTATTAGTGAAGTTCTCATTCAAAGCTATGGAATAGCTGGCATCATTCTTCATTGATTTCTGGTTGTTGGAAGCAGTTACGGACTTACAGACCCGAGCTAAAATGTGGTTGCCTGTTTTCCTTATGAAAAAAGATGTTTTAGGACTATTTCTTTCTCTGCAACAGTTCTGCTTGCGTATAAAATTTATAGCAATTTAGAGGGCTTTTTCTCCCATTCAGATATTTCCAATGAACTAAACACTACGAGCAAATCCTTTCTCCCTAGAGAATGAAGAAACCTCAAGTCTGCTTTCTTGGATAAGCTAAAGCAAATGACAGATTGAGTTGTTTTTTTTTTTTTTTTTTCCTGATGCTTTAGCTATAGACCTTATGAAGCCAAAGAAGCAATAGTGCTTCCCCAACCAAATCCTCAGAGGCTCTGCCTCGAATCCACAGCTTCCCTTTAGGAGCTTTAAGAAACAGCTTCAGAGACTCAGGTTTAATTGGTCTGAGGCAAGGTCTGACCACTGGAACTTTTAGAGGCTCTCTAGATGATTCGAATGTGCAGCCAATTCTGAGAACTATAGCCAGGTAAGCCCAGCTGGTCTCTACCAATGGAGGCTAATTGCTGTTTCCATAGCAATCACCTGAGGCGTCTGATTTGTAGAGTATAGATCAGCCTCTTCAATATCTAGAATTGCACTAGAACCAGGTTTTCAAAGGCATTCTTTCAATAGGAAGAGTATCTTTAGAGAGTCAGTAGTTCTGAATGATTCTAGGAATTCATTGGTGTTCAAGAGCTTTGAGATCAATGGGCATCATGTCTTGTCTAGAGCTTCAGAACACATGAAGAAGGCACACTGAAAGGCTCTGGCTGATGCTGACTTGTTCTGTGTTGATTTGGAACTTCACTGAAGCCTGTTAGTACTGATATCTTTATGGTACTTGGTGGTTATGATCATCCTTGTAGATTCTAATCCTCCCAAAGCCCCATGTCCTCTAGTCTCACCCACTTTTATTCCAAAATATGAACTCCCAATTTACCTCCTTTCCTACTTCACCCACCCTACCTAGTTTCTTTGAACATTTTTAATTTTTAAACATTTTGGTGTCCGTATTGCTGCGTAAACTCACAGTTTGGGCACTTTTCCCCTTAAATTTTTCTGCTCAAGGCTGGAGCTCTACCATTTGAGTCAGACCTCTCCTTTTGGCTTTTTGGTTGTTAACCAAATATAAGAGTCTCAACATTGGTAGTTAAGCCCAGTGCCAGTGGCTCATGCCTGTAATCCTAGCTACTCAGAAGGCTGAGATCTGAGGATTGCAGTTCACAGGTAGCCCGAGCAGGAAAGTCCGTGAGACTCGTATCTCCACTAAGCCACTAGAAAACCTGTAGTGGTGCTATGGCTCAAGCTAGCCTTGAGCTGAAGAGCTGAGGGACAGCCCCAGGCCCAGAGTTCAAGCCCTATGAGTGACAAAAACAAAAAAAAAAACAAAAAACAAACAAACATTGGTAGTTAACTGAAGAGTCTCAGCAGACTTTTCTGCTGAGGCTGACTTCAAACCTTGTTCCTTAGATCTCAACCTCTTGAATTGTTAGAATTACAGGTATAAGCCACTGGCAACCAGCCCATTTCCTGACTTCTGATTTATCAACCTGTCCTAGTCTGGCCAGTTCCTTAAGACTTCATAGGGCACTCACTATGCACCACTATCTAACAACATCCTCCATTTCTCATGCCTGGGCTCTGAATTCACTTGCCAAACAAAACCTTTGCATGAGCCGATTACTTATGCAGAACATTCTTCTCTCTCCTCTCTACCTGGTAAATGCTTCCTCCAATCTCCCTGTCCATGATGCTGCTAGCATTGCTAAGTTTAGGTAAATGCCCTTTATGTGTTCCTCTGTCATAACCAGCACCACTCTCTTCTGCATTTGCTTATAAAGTTATCTCTCCTCATTACATTGTAAGTTCATGAGTCCTGGGAAAGAGACCCATGGTGGCTCTTATGTGGTATTTGTTTATGTTTCATAGAACAAATATAATTCCACGGTACATATGAAAGGTGACTCATTCGTATGCTTTATTCATGCCTTGTTTGAGTGTTTTCACCCAACTAACTAGAATTTTATTTATTTCCATTTTAACTCTTCAAAATACTGCAGATTTGCTAAATAATAAGCAGACCTGTGTCCACTGACAGAGAAAATAACAGGATTTATAACCAGAAGCTGATTAAAAGTCTTCAGTAGTGCTGGACATCAGTGGCTTACACCTGGAATCTTAGCTACTCAGGAGGCTGGGATATGAAGATTGAGGTTCAAAGTCAGGCCTGAAGGAAAGTCTGTGAGACTCTGATCTCCACTAACTACCCAAAAAGCTGGAAGTGTGGCTCAAATGGTAGATTCTACCCTTGAGTGAAAGCCCCAAGACCAGCAAACACCCACTCCTCTACACCTTTCCCCCACATTCTCTCTCTCTCTCTCTCTCAAAACAAACAAACCTCAGTGGAAAACTTTCCTGCTTTCATAAAGAGGGCCTTGTTGGTAAAACTCCACATGAGTCATACCAAGACTGATTTCAGAACCATTTAGAACCATGAGGGCTATCAGCCACATCTGTGGAAAATATATTATAAAGGTAAATATACATTAATCTTAAAACTCATGGAACCCAGCCATCTCACTCCTCAGTACATGCCAAAAAAGAAGAAAAATATAAACTTATATAAAACCTTGTACACTAATATTTTTAGTCAGCCTTATTCATAATCGCCCCATGTGGTAAACATGGGGCATCTGACTAAAGGGTAAAAAATATGTGGTATTGAGTCAATGAAAGGGAAAAGGGAGAAGCATAGTGATATATGTAAAGAAGAAATCAGACTCTAAAACCTACATACTACATCAGCCCACTGAGATGACACCTTGGGAAGAGCAAACTTATAGGAAGAAGCAAACAGATCACTGGTGTCAAGGTTAGGAGATGCTCTAATACCTTGATTCTGGTAGTGTGTGCAGAATGGCATGCATTTATATGTTTAAGAAAGAGTTTTATAAGGGACAAATTAAGCTTTACTATACCCAAGTTCACACACACACACACACACACACACACACACACACACACACACACACGACTGCTAGCTACTAATTCTCTAATGGTGCAAAAGAATCTAGGAGTTGGTCCAGCAGGTCTAGCTGGTATTGTATCATTGTTTGAGTAGCTGGGTAGTCAGCCACAGAAGAAAAATACAGAATAAATTGATCGGAAAATAGTCAAACAACATAAAAAAAGATATCCCTTGTTTACTTGCTATTCAACAATATTGAAATGAGTAACCTGTTACTTTTGACCTAATGCTCAAGAACAAATATGAAGAACAAAATTTGCTACTTCTGGAGAGAACACAAACATAAGATCAACTCAAGGTTGAAGAGTATTCATCCTCTTAGTTTAGCATTTCCAATTTTATGAATATACATGAAATTACTAATTGATCACACATGATGTATATTTTAGAGATATTTACCCTGGTATTGTTTGTAATTGTGGAAATTAGAATTGAAAGCATCATTCACACCCAACAAAGGCAATGATTACATAATTTACAAATGTTGTAACTTCTTCCCATAAAGTTTTTATTATCATACAGCATAGTGATTCTGAGCTTGAACTCAAATGTGGACAAACAAGGGAAAAATTTCTAAAAAAATGGAAAACACAGTTTCAAAACATAGGCCAGTTTCATGATCTTGGGCCTATTAATTTACATCCTCATTGTATCTTTCTCTACAGTATGGAGATAAGATCTACCCAAATGATTCCTGCAAAAATCTTAACTGTTTTATATGCCATAACTCAAGACACATAGTAACCTGTAACTATGGTTATGACTGACATGATTATTAGGTTTACTGATCTACAACCTTATTTATGGTATAGATTTATGGAGCAAAAGCAATGAACCAAAGCAGTCATACAAAAAGTCTTTATGAATATGCAAAGTAGTAAATGATTTCTTACATGGTTTGGAAAAGTACTTTTAAAAAAAGTTTCAAGCAATGACTATGATGTGTGGCAGGTGAATTCTATTTACTGCTCTCTTTTGCTTACTTAAGTTTTCTTTTCCTTTCTTCTCTCTCTCTCTCTGTCTCTCTGTCTCTCTCTGTCTCTCTGTCTCTGTCTCTCTCTCTCTCTCATTCTGTACTGAGGTTCAAACTCAGCCTTGATCATGTTTGGACAGTCTTATGTCACTAAGCCACATTCCACGAATTTTCAAATTTTAAATAACATATGCAAATTGTTTACTTTGATTGCTTTCTTACAAAAAACATTTAAAAAAATTGGTTGTTACATAAAATGGTGATTTGGGGCATTGTTTAGTTTATTTTCCTAGTTTTAGTAAACAAAAATGCATTTTTCTGCAGAAATTCTTCACAGTGTTGTCAAATTTGAAGGGCTCACTGGGTCTAAGATGGTTTCCTGTGGACGACTAATTATGGATGCACTCAAAATGATTACTGAACTATCATTGTTCATTCTCTCCTTAACGAATGGCTTGAATGAGCTATATGGTTTTAAGACACATTCATCAACTCTATACTTACTCATCGAGGAGATGCAAATGCTTTGTGCCTACATTCAAAAATACTTCACCAAAAGATGCTTTTTATAAAAGGCTCGTTAGACAACTGGAAAAAACAATCTGGCTTTTATTCTTCATGTAGTATATTATGATTCACAAATCATGTGGAAAAATAAATACTGAATGTATGGGCATCCAAATAGGGTAAATGACAGATGGCAAAGCAGTAGCAGAATGTGCTAGCATTTTTTAACCTAAAAATGTTAACACTTGTTGGAATTTTTAAGCCTCTTTTCTCAGTCGAATTTAACAAATAGGAGCAGGATATAGCACATAAATGTTGATTTAATTCAAATATTGTTCATAAATGCTCAAAGTTTGAAGAAAAATACTTAAATATGAATATTTTATGAATATATTAGAATGTATCTATTCTAATATCTAATTCCTAATAAAGTTGTTGTGGTCCCGTATAATATTTGTTACAGTTCAGCAGCTCAGCAAAACAAAGATTTGCATGACAGAGGGGCAAATGGAGCCTTCAGATGACCAGTTATTCAGGCATAACTTTCTGGAACCTAAAAGGAATTTGTTATAGGCAACATGATACTGTATAACCCTATTTATCTCCGTGAGAAACCTTTTGCTGTTGCTGTGGTGTTTATGTACTCAAAGTTTTATACTGTAATCGTTTGTGCCACCTATGCCATATGCCTGTCTCAAACAGACAATCTTCATTAACTTGTAAATCCATGATCTAGTCTACAGGGGTATCCTGGTCTGAAATTAAACAGAAAGACCATTAAGGAAACCATTACTGTTTCAGGAGGAAGCTTCTATGAAGCAGGAACTCATTTTTCTGTGATGTGTTGACTGACACACTAACCCTTGGGACTGTGGAGGGAGACCCCTCTTGTATTAATTTTTCAAGTAAGGCTACGAGGACTAATTTTTCACCAACCAAATTCTACCTGGTTATTATAATATAAAGGAATAGGACTTCCAGCTCAGGATTTCCAGTCCCTAAAGTCTAGCTCCCTGCCCACTCTTCCCACACTCTGACTCCATTTCAGCTCATGCTTCACTTACAATTGCCTATAATCTTCTAATCTGTGAAAGAGTCGATATGCAGGGCATTGCATATGCTTCTCTTAGCATTTTCCTATCCGTATAATTTGCCTGTGCAGTTGCCATGGGAATGAAACATGGCAATTTCCATCTGTAATAGTACATACTCATTATGCCACTTCTAGAGTTGGGGGGGGGGATTGTCACTGCTGTCTACTGTTCGTTCAAACCTTGCTTCCGCCAATGCACAGTGTGCCAAGGCACATGACAAAGCTTTGCTGGTTGGCACAGGCTGGTGAAAATCCCCATTCTCTAACTCTGCAGATAAGTATACCTGTAAGCGCCTCCTGTCATTGCCTTGCCTTTCTTACTGATGAAAGATAGCTCACTTTGCTTCAATTAATTAAGATCTCATCAACCAAAGAAAAACTAATGCCTGGATTTAAATGACAAATAGCATTCCTTTCTCAAATGCTATGCTCTATACTTGGCTCTATTTTAACTTTTGAAGTTACCTCACATTGAACACATGTGACCACAACAGCTTGCAACTATCTTACTAAAATTTTTGTGTTTATTAATTCTCCTTACACCTATGGCAAACAGTCCATTTTCTATCAAAGCCTATCCATCTTTATTTTTTTTTAATATTTCCATTCCCTTGTCAGATAAATGACCCCTTTTCCTTTGATTTTTCTATATAGTCGCAGTTAGAACTGACGTGTTATTTTGCTTGTGATTAATAATGCTGAACTGGAGGCTAGCATTAGGAGAGAACAGAAGAGAAGGAAAAGATAAAGTGCTCGATGCTTTGCAGATAGCGAACACAGACAAGAAGCTCCCTTAGGAGGAAGGCCAATGTACGCCTTATCCATTATAGTGCAGACAACAGAAATATCTGAAGAGAGGCCAGAAAAAATGCCACAAATGAGGGGTCCATGTATTCTTTGAAGTGGAAGAGGATATGGTAATTTAGTGACACCCTAGCTAGTGTCCTTTTTTTAAAGAAAACAACAGAAAATCATGAAAATAATTAGACAGTTCCTGCGATCAGCAGCAGCACCTGACAAGTGGGCGATCTAAACTACAACCACTGGAAGGAATATTAGGTCATTTGCAGGAACATGGATGGACCTAGAACAAATCATGTTAAGTGAGGTAAGACAAGCTCACAGACACAAGTGGTGCATGTTTTCCCTCAAATGCCAAAGCTAGATCTAAAATACAACTAAACATGGTAACTTATATGAGGCTCCATAAATTTAAACACAAACTGACTCAAGAAGGATATACTTCGGCGAGGAATGCAAACGTGTAACTCCTCTGAACATCTAAGGTACTATTTATCAAAACAAGTTGCAAGACACGGAAACATGTTTTATTTTGTTCTATTTCTGTGTTAGGGGGATGGGCAAAGGGGGTCACAGGATTGGAGGAAAGGTGTGCAAATGCCGTCGCTGTGTTCAATGAACACTATTTAAAAAATAAACGATGTGACATGTGGGTAGAGATGGAAGGGGTGGGAAATGAGAGAAAGCGAAGGAAGTGATGGCATATCCCAAGAAGCATTGTATTCATAACCTGACATGAAATTGCAACCCCTCTGTACAATACCCAACAATAAGAAAATAACTGAAGAATGGAAGAATTCAACTGGATTCTTTCAATAATCACCTCAGTTTTCATTGCCTTGTATTTTTTGTCACTATTCCTTTCCTTCAGATAATTCTCCATTCTGAAAATAATTTCACTCTTTAAATCCTTCATGGTAAGAACTACTTTTATCAGATCACATTAAAGAAAACCTTTCATAAATCTCCCTCCCAAACAACAGAGAATACTTTTTCATGAATTTCTCACTTGTATTTGATCACATATTGTCTATGATCTTTTCATCTTTCTATTAGGTCATTTATATAATAGATATTAATCATTTGATATATGTATTATTTACATACCATACTTAGTCTTCTGGCTTTTATGAATTATTCTAAACTACCCTTGGCAGCTTTTATTTTTCCAAATTGCTTGAACAATTTTGTAATTAGCCATGTCATAAATAAAGAAGTAATATAGATTGGTGCCTCCTTTATAAAACCTTTTATAACTTTGCTGATATTACCTAGAATTTCTGTCCAAGTGTTCATTGCTATATTATTTTCTAGTTTCATATCATATCTTCAAATGTATTTCATAATGTTTCAATGCTTCTGCTTGTACAATTAACTTGGTTAATTCCAATTAATTCCCTATTTAAATGGCTATCTTTTTTCCAATTCATGGTTTTCCTAATTTGAGTATTCTGGACATTGACATATTATTTAGTTAAGTAGTAAAGATCTGCTGGTAGTTTTTGCATAGTGAACATCCTATAGCCATCTTAACTTTTTTTTCTCAGCTCAAGGTGAGCGCTCTACCACTTGAGCCACAGCGCCACTTCCATTTTTCTAGTAGTTTACTGGAGATAAGAGTCTCACGGACTTTCCTGCCTGGGCTGGCTTTGAACGGTGATCCTCAGATCTCAACCTCCTGAGTAGCTAGGATTACAGGCGTGAGCCATGGGCACCCAGCTCGCCATCTTAATTCTTAAATAACCTTTGGAGTAAGAATAGAATGTATGTGTCATGAACTTACTCCTTGAAAATTGCAGAGACATTACCCCATCCATCTGTCTTAGACTGAGTAGAAAACAATTTATGCCTGATGTTACAAAGGTGGAAATCTGAGACCAGCATGCAATTAGTCACAGATAGTTAATTTACTTTTTCCTGGTTTCACATTTGTATGGGTTTACAAGGTATATTAAACGGTAACATCAAAAGTTTGCTGGCTCCCAATAACACATGGTTGTTTTTCATTATTACATTGGTCGATGGTTGTTTTTCATTATTACATTGGTCGGCAGGTTGTGTGGATTTACTCTACGCTAAAGCCTGGGTACTGGTCTGCTTCCCCTGCTTTTCCATGCTGGGGTCTTGGCTGAGGGTCAGATGTTGTCTGGAGCACAGACTTCTCCCAGAAGAAGGTAGTGTCAATAAGGCCAACTCGTGTTGGAGCTATCTATTTCTTTATTGTTGCTGTTGCTGTTGTTTATAAATAGCACGGTTTAAGAAAGGAAAGGTAGCTAACTTAGAAGAGTAACAGTATTTTTGAAGGTAGCATTTCCATATCACTACTTGGTCACTACTTGGTCACTCTGGAGTTAAAGTTGAAAAGACCTGTAGAAATCTCAAAGATTTCAATGGAAGCTAGACATTGTGGATGCACTTCCCCTGGCTTTTCAAATTCTTTTTTTTTTTCATGACCAAGAGAGCCATTGTTTTTGTTTGTTTCTTTTTTTTCTTTCTCTCTTTTACTTCTGTCCTTCTTCTTTCCTCCCTTCTTCCCTCCCTCCCTCCTTCCTTCTTCTTTATGTTACTGGCAGAACTGGTTTGAACTTAGGCCTGGTGCTTGCTTGTCAGTGACTCCATTTCTGAGCCATGCTGCGCTCATTCATTCTGGATAAAGTCTTGCTTCCTTCGTGGATACCCACTAGGCCTGTAATCTGCCTATGTTGGTCTTCCTGTCCAGCTAGAATAACAGGCATGTGCCAATACTCCTAGCTCTTAGTTGAGAAAGGGTCTCAGAAACATTTCCCCTCCCACGCCCACCCTAACAACTTCCCAAACTGTGTCGCCTGTGTATTGCATGCCAGGGGCTCACATCTGTAATCCTAACTACTTGGGAGGCTGAGATTGGGACAGTCAGGGCTCTATACGATTTCTGATGAATTCTAATCAAAGGTTATTCACCAAGCCAAAAGGAACTGGAACAGGAAGGGTTCTGCCTAAGTTAGCCATCAGAAATGGTCCTGTTGTCTGCCTCAGAATTTTTAGGATTCTCTCTCAGTGTCTGATATTCAAGAATTTCATTGTGAATAACTAATTTCTGATGCATATTTAAATTCTGTATGGGGTTAAACCTGTACAAAGGTTGAAGATTCAAAAATGTATCCCGAGGAGGCATTTCTGTAAAGCATATGTCTGACGGATTACTGCTATTGCTGCACCAGTCTTCTTATTCCCAGCATCCAGTGAATCACTCATATGGTATGTTTCTCTGATGTGTCCTCCACCTCTGTCAGGTTTTCTCAGAACAGTTTCATTCTCAGATCACTCTGCGTCACTTTATTTTTTTTTAACTAAAAAATGTAGTCCTTTTTATGTATTTTTATTTCCTCTAGGATGGATTTTCTTCCTTCTGACTTTCAGTACTGGTTTAAACCCCGTCATGCCATGATCGGTTTTCTTCATTCCTTACCTAATTGTACCAGTCATCTTCCACCTTTCATATCACATGTTTTACCTACCCCTTCCACTTTTGTTTTTTGTTCATGTATGTTACTGGGATGTGAACTTGACTCCTTGCTAGGCAGTCACTCTATTATGGAAGTCACACTGTCAACTCCTTTGGCTTTAGTTACTTTTCAAATAAGGTCTTACTCTTCTCGCCCTCTATTGGCTTTCTCTCCCCAGTGCTGGCCTCAAGCCACAATCCTCCTCAACTTCTCCTTCCTAAATAGCTGGGATTGTATGCATGAGTCCTTGCTTTTCCATTCATTTTCCTTACTGTGGTAAAGAGGTAACAGTAACAAGCAATGTAATTAAATTTCTTGTAATTAGTTTTCAAAAGATATGTTTCATTTCTCATCTGTGTCACAAACTCATTTTAAGGGACTTAGGCTCTTGTCCTGATGTATTCATGCTTGAATGAGGTGGATTTAATTCCACTTGTTTTCTTAAAATAAGTGCTTCAGGCAGGAAAGTCCGTGAGACTCTTATCTGCAATAAACCACTAGAAAACCGGAAGTGGCGCTGTGGCTCAAGTGGTAGAGTGTTCACCTTGAGCTGAAGAGCTCAGGGACAGTGCCCAGGCACAGAGTTCAAGCCCCATGACCAACAAAAAATAAATAAATAAATTATATATATATATATATATATATATATATAAGTGGGAGAGGCTTCATCAATGATCTCTTAACAATTTCCGCAATGACTAGGGAATTCTACAGAGCTTCTGAGTGGGAAAGCAGCAGAATACTTTCACATCATCATCTTGATAACTACCAGCAAGACTGGAGGTGTGAAGAAATGAGGCAGGAAGGTAATGTCTGTTGCTGTTTTTTGAATCACCAGAAAGACTGCCTCTGTGAAGCCTAACTTCGGCTTCAATTGTTGTCTTTGCCTGTTGGTTCTTATATGTGAATTCTTTCTGTTTAATAAAATATTTTTGAAAGGTAGCTATCCGTCCAGTGTGAGGTACTCATTCAGTTTAGAAAAGGATGTCTTTAGCTGGGTGCTGATGGCTCACGCCTGTAATCCTAGCTACTCAGGAGGCTGAGATCTGAGGATGGAGGTTTAAAGCCAATCCAGGTAGGAAAGTCCATTAGATTCTTATCTCCAATAAACCACTCAAAAAAACAGAAGTGGTGCTGTGGCTCAAGCGGTAGAGCACTCGCCTTGAGCTGAAGAGCTGAGGGACAGCGCCCAGGCCCAGAGTTCAAGCCCCATGACCGACATCTGACATGATCTCATACTAAATAACTCCCATCAGCTGGAAGCTCAGCCAACAGGCAAATACACGCCACCCTCAAATGTCTGCTTCCACAAAACTTCCATCTGATCCTGGCAGACATCTGAGGGTGGTGTGTATTCGCCTGTAGGCTGAGTTTCTCTCAAAATGATACTAGCCAGGTGCTGGTGGCTCACACCTGTAACCCTAGCTATTCAGGCTGAGGATTGAGGTTTGAAGTCAGCCTCTTATCTCCAGGTAACACACCAAAAAGCTGGGAATGGAGCTGTGGCTCAAGTGGTAGAGCACTAGCCTTATGCACAAAAGCTCAGGGACAGCATCCAAGCCCAGAGATCAAGTTCCTAGAGTGGTGCCTGTGTGTATGTGTACGTGTGCACACGCACACACTCACACACAGAGATACTAGCCCTTGATGCTGACATGAGTGTATGGAGTGAGTTCCTTCCTCTCTTAGATATTCTTTCTCCCTCACTAAAGCTTCAGACTAGTGGATTTAGAGGATTGTAGTCATTCCCCCATTGTTGTACCTCTTTACCAGCAAAGAAAGATTTGAGATGCCTTTGGGACCCTTTTGTTAAACTAACTTCATTTAAAGTATATTTAATAGAATTTCCTAACATCTTACTCTACATAAATATCACTTTTCTTGCCACAGCTATTAAGATTTTAATTCCTCCTTTACTCTTACTAACACAAGAGACTAAGGATAATGCAAAAGTACCTGGTCCCATCTCTACTTCCTAGAGAGAGTCACACCTTTGTTTCCCGGATTCCCAAGGGAAACTACAAGTGTCTTTAGGTTTCTGGAAATATCTGAACGCAGCTCTGCTGCAGATTCCATTGGGAATGGAGGGGTCCTTGGGTGAGGAAGCAGAAAGAAAATATTGTGTAATCTGTGGATTTATGAGTGGGTTGGTTCCCTGGGGTTCTTGGCTGGAGAGATCCTACAAATGCAGGGCCCTTGCTCAGCTCAGATGCAGGGCTGATAGGATCTAAAATTCACATGGCTGCCTGGGTGCCATGGGGGGAAAAAGTGCAGGAGCTACAAATAAGATGCACGTGCTTAATTTAGCAGAGAAAAAAACTAAAGATCATGTAAACCATAAGAAAGGAACACGGGAATTCAAGTTACACTGGAGCAATGTCGTTCAAGGACGATCAGCTAATCAGTTTACTGAGAAAGCACATCCACAACCTCCATAAGAAAGCGGTTTATGAAAACTGAAAAGTGCTTTTAAATCAGAATTAGTTCTTTGTGTGTCTGAAGTAAGTGATTATAGGGAAGGCAGAGAGAAGGAAGAGAAAAGGAGTAGGAAAGAAAGGGGAGATGGTGAATTTAGATAAAGTCATAGTCCTATATCTTAATTAGGATTCTTCTTAGCATGTGCTTTTCCTCTCTGTCTCCCTCATCTACATGTTCCTTTCTGTCCTAGTAGAGATAATTACCTTGTGTGTCTTTGTTTGTTTGTTTGATAGAACTGAAGATTGAACTCGTGGCTATGCATTTGCTGGCAGGTGCATTACCACTTGAGGAGTGTTACCAGCTCTCTTTCATTTAGTTTGTCCTTGCATCTTATCCTTTCATTCTTGCCTGGACCAGCCTTGGACAGTGATCCTCCTTCTTCTGCTTCCCATACAGTTTACAGATATTGGTCACTATGGCTGGAGTGTTTTGAAATATAAGGCTTATTAATTTTTTTGCCCTGACTTGCCTACAACTATAATCCTTCTATACAATAGTCTTAGGTATTTTGAATATCTTGCTTTATTGTACCTATACACATATTTTATCTGTATAAACTTTCTTCTAAAAACTTTATAATATATATCAGGAACCTTTCTAGGTCTTGATTTACATGCTTCATTTTCACTGTTGAATAGTAATGATGATTGGCAATTATTAAATTTGGAATGCCAGATATTGTTCCAAGTTTATTTGCTATTAGCTTACTAGAACTCTCATAGAAACCAATTTATGAAAAAGAAAATTGAGTCACTGAACATTTAAATGAGTTTTCTAAAGTCAAAATTACCCAAATTTCCCAGTTATTCTGACTTGGAGACCTAGGAGGAAAAGCACACACTGTAATCTACCAGCTCACATGCTAATGACATGCTATCTGTGATTTAACACCTCACTAAGGATACCACTTAGCTTTTCATGATTTGATATGACAAACAGCTGTAATGAAGTTATAGGTAGCTTGCATATTAAGTGGACATTGAGATACAATGGGCAAGTTTCTACAGATGACTAAATCTTTTCATAAAACTAAATGCAATGAATGTTCAGAGTCACTTAGCTTTCAGAAAAATCATGAATTTTTCTTGTAAACTATGGTAATTAACCATATGACAAACTCCCCATAATTAAAGGATAAATCAGTGGCATAAAAATAAAGCAAGCCTGCATGCTATAATTACTCTGTGCTTATAGTTTATCAAACCTCTTATAGTCAAATGCACTTTGAATGTAAGAGGTTATGTAAGAATATAATGTCTAGAAGAAACACAGAAAAGTGTCAACTTTTATGATAGCTTGGTCTAAAAATTGTCAAACCGGGGCCCATGCCTGCAGATCAACTGTAGAATAGGCTTCCACTCTCTCCTAAGGCTACCTGTTTTAAGAAATTAATGGCTCTGCCAATCAAAGAACTGGGGAGACTTTTGCCTGCAGTCTTTGCCAATATAAGCTGTAATGAAAAGCAGTATGTTTATTTTAGATATTCCTTATCCCTACAAGAGGAGTGATAGCTATCATAGGTTTCCTATAGGTGGTGGGCTTTCTATCATTCTATCTGATGAGCACAAAACCATATCTTCAGAGTTGCAAGCCTACAAGCCTGTAATGTATTTTTAGTGTCCTAGCACCTCATCCCATGATGTGTGTGTGTGTGTGTGTGTGTGTGTGTGCATTTTCTAGTTGCCAGACCAGTGTATCTTGAAAGTCAAAAAGTAGTAAGTGTTGACAGTGGGCCAAGAATTGCACAGCCCACTTTCTTGTAGATGTGAGACATGGAACACAGACAAACAGGATGCACTTTTATTTAAAAAAATCATATATCCTCAAGTAAAAGTATCTTCTTGCTTTGCAAAGTGCAAGACGAATCTATAATGCATTCTGTATGCAGATACTCAGCTTGTAGCATAAGGAATACAGGTACTTTAACTGTGAAATTCACTTTGATTTTTCTTTTATGATCCTTAAATAACTGCACAATGGGGTTTCAATTCAACATGTCAGTTTGTGAACACAAAGCATCTTTATCAATGTCACCTTTCCCATTGTTCCTCCCCTTCTCTCTCAACCCCTCCAATCCCTTCAAGTTGTCTGGTTCCATCTCCTCATATGCACATTGAATATTATGACTATGTTTGTCTACTCTTCCTCTCTACATTTGTCTGCCCCTCCTCTACTTGACCCTCCTCTACTTGACCCCTACGTACAACACATGTTTCAGGTTCCTGGTATTGTTTTCTAAAAAAAAAATGTTTATCTGTAAAGTTAGTTGTTCAGAGGAGTTATAACATTGTAATTTTCCCTTGTGACTATCATACTTCAGACAACACGTTTATTTATCTATGCCATATGACCTTGCATGTTTTCATGTATGGTTCAAATTTAGATCTATCTTCCACATATGTAAGAACACATACCTTTCTGGGCCTAACTTATTTCACATAAGATAATTTTTTCCAGGGCTACCCATTTCCCCTAAATGCATTTTTCTAAGATGACCTTTTCAGTGACAAATTCTTGCTAAGTATCACATTAGACTCAAATGAAGTAAACCAATACGTTAAAGGGGACCCTGTCCAAAGGTACATAGGAAAATCATTAGTAATTAGTTCTGGATGGCAATTACATTTGGAACTATAATAATGAATCACCTGCACAGATGTTACCTTTTCCAGGGGACTTTCTGCCCGGGGAATGCTGATCATTCGCATCTGGGCCAGACTGTCCATGTGTATGTGCTCATTTTCAGGTTGTCGTCCTTTGAAATTATTGACCACACATACAACCTAAAATATCAGAAAACAAACATACATCCTATGACTATCACCCTTTGGAGTCATTTAATAACTTGACATACAGTCATCAAGTAGTAAAAGAAAATCTTTACACATCACCGATGCAAAACTTTACATCTAGATTTATTTTGTGTAAATTTCAATAGCTATCCCAACATGGATAGGTTCCAGAGAATTCACCAGCTCAATGAATAATAACAACTTCATTATTCCCAAATTTTCATTGATGTACAGCCAATGCTCGCATCAATCCAAAAATAAAACTATAACCTTATAAAAATTCATAGCATGCTAACCTTTCCCTAATGTGGCTAACCTACAGCTTAATTTACATGCTAATTATTTCCCATTGCTTCAAGATTGTTACATTCGTCATAAACCTTCTCCAACTGGCACTCCCAAATTTAGTAATATGCCATTGATTAACCTAGCTTATTGTCCCTATATATAACTGGCACTCCAACAATAGCCAATGGGACCACTATGGAAATATAAGACCTTTTCCGTAAGGGAAATTGACCCTTTTTGCAATTAATTATCTTCCAGACTCAAAGAATCTGAACTAAAACACAAGTTTTCATAGTCTCTTCTGTGAATAAAAAGAGAGTTTTGGTATTTTTCCAAAGTATATTCTTAAAAACCTTCCCTAGCTTTCTGGTTTAGTAGGCTAAGGAGGAGAACAAAGATCAGCACTGTCACACGGACTCCAGAATTTTCTGATGCAGGTAACTCATATTTAAGAAATAATGAATTAAGCAACAAAGGGAAATTATTCACTATTATTTGTTTATAGGAACAGGTGAGTCTGGTATTGGGTTTTTCTTTGCTGGGTTTTATATTCCCCTATAAGTCAAAGTACAGATATTACTTAAATTGTACTGTAACAATCATTTTTTTAAAGAAATGGTAAATCTATAATAATACTTACATTGTATGTTTTCATAAATGCTCCATTAGGTAGTTTCTTTTTTTAAGACTTATTATTGATTCTTCCCTTCCTCTCCCTCCTTATCTCCCTTTCTTACTGCCAGACTTTTTCCTTCCCTCCCTTCGTTCCTTCCTTCCTTCCTTCTTTCTTTCCTTCTTTTTTTTCTGTCCTTATATGGGATTGAACCCAGGACCTCCTATCTAACACAAAGCAGATGCACATGAAATGCTATTTATTAGCATAATAATTATTTCTCTTGTAATTTAAATGACAAAGAAGGGATTTATCAATCATTAAAAAGTTATGCTTAAATATTTTATGTCTTGTCGGCTAATACAGTCTAGAAATGATTTACTTTTATTAAAAAATGGTAAGCAAAGTCAAGGATTTAGTTTTTTATTCTAGTCTATGTGTTCTTAGGCCAATGAGATCTTGGTTACTCAATTTGTAAGTTAAATATACAAATCTATAAAGTTAAAACACCTATTTATGATACTTTATAACAAAAAAATTACTTCCTCACAAACTACTATTTATTTCTCACCCTTTCAGAGGTCTAGAAGAATTACACATTAGAAATATGGATCAAATCCTGTTCATTGGATAGCTCGCCTTTGGCCTTATAGGATGGTAAGGGATTGCACTTGGGGAAGTGGTAAACCTACTGTCAAATGCTGCAAGTTTCCTGACCTCACAAAAGCTTTAGCAGATGTGGACTGCTCAAGAGGCAGGGTCAGAAAAAATTTGTCTAGAGAGCGAAGACTATAAATAATTTTGGTTTTATAGAATTATATCTATCAACTATTCAACTCTGCCTTTCCATGGGGAAGTAGACATCCTGTCAGTTCACAATGAGCAGGCACACTGATGTTCCAATAAACTTTCTTTACAAAAGCGGGTCGGGTTTACAAGCTGGTTGACACTGCTCAGGAGTACAAAGGACATAATCAAGAATTTTACCTGACAATTACAATAAAACAAACCAGCAGTATCATTTCTACCCCATAAAACACACTCACATGCACACACACGTACATATAGGTATTTCTTTCTCATTAGTATTATAAATTACTAGCAAGTTGAGCATATGAATAAATTGCTGATAATTCTGTAGTAAACATTTTTGAAAGAAAATAACTTTGTACACGGACATAAAGCTTGTGAGATGAAGTTATCTGATTGCACTCTGTGGGTCTTAAATTAGCATAATTATGTATTTTTCTTTTATTTGGTGCTTAGAAGTAGACATTTTAAGTTTTATTTATAATGGAGTCTTTAGAAGGATATATTGTTCCTGCTCCTTGCCTAAAATAAAACACAGGTTAATAGCACTGAAGCCTCAGAGAATTCATTTGTGAAATTTTAAGCAATCAACATATAGTAAACACTTACTAAATAGTATTAAGTAGTATTTATTAACAGTAGTTCTTCACTTTTGTTATTTAAATTCTAAGAAAATACATGATCAAATCTTCTTGGAATCATATTTAAGTAAATCATGCTTAATAAAGACATCATACTTAATAAATATTATCTGCTAAATTTCACAAGTCTGGAACTGATTTACTGTTAGTAAACTTAATAAGCAACAGCAAGACACTAGGTTTTTGACCCTTAGTCAATATGTTCTTGGTTAGCTCTCCGGGGTCTAGATTTTCTCAGTTGGAAAGAAAAGAGACTACATCATCATCATCATCAACAACATCGTTTTTGGGTGCTGGCTTGCTTTGTGCTCACAGAGAACTATGATTCATTTTTATCACTAAGCTGTTTCTTTGGCTGGCAAAGTTGTGACACATTGAAAACAGATTCATAACTAAATTCAAGACTTGCTCTTGTCCTGAACTACCCTGTAGATCTTCTCAGGGAGGATCTTCTCCTCTCCCCTCCTCCTAATCCTTCGTCCCCCGCCGCCCCCCTTCCAATTCCCTTCCCTGTGTAGCCTTACAAGGCTTCATTTTTTTTTTTTACCCCTCCTGAGTTCAACCACTCACTTCGATTTTACTTTGTGAAAACCTCTATTTCTTCCATCTGCTTTAGTCTTCGTCTACCAATGTCTCCTAAAGGAGAACCAGCCACCACCTCTTGCTTGGATTCCTATGTAGCTTGCTAAATTGTCCCCTGAGAAGCAATATGACCCTTATCAACTATGGTCCATGGTGATGTGACAGTAGCCTTTCCTAAGGCAAGCTGCTTGTGTCTTCCTATTAAAACCATGTTGCAGCTTGGCTTTCCATTCCTTACAGTGTTGAATGCCAGTCCACCCTTGTAACATTCTTTCTTTTAGTATTCCTGACACTGTTTGTTCTGTTCCACTTTGGAGACTCTTATGTCAGGTCCACCATCTTAGATGTCATATGTAACTTGGTCTTGCTGAATCATGGCATACAAGAGAATTCTCTGAGCCCTCGGGTAGGATAACTTGGTTTGGGGGTACTGTTTTGCTTTGTGCTCACAGAGAACTATGATTCCTTTGATCAGAGCCCCTATCTCAATTGGAAATTATATATTCGTTTTAGCAATTCTTGGCTGATGTATGCTTCCTGTATGACGTTGTCCTCCCCAAAGTGGGGGAATTTGCTCATCACTGCATTTCCAGTGCTGCAGTAAATGAAAAGATTAACAAATGAGCATACATTCAGGCCTGATATGCTCAAGTTTTCTGATGCATATATAGATACATACATATAAATCTTAAAATTAACTTCCTTTGAAGCATCCTGTTTTCATATTAGCACCTTCCATGTGCATAATTCTACTCTCTCCTACAAAAATGATATTAATATGGGTGAGAAGGTTGAAGGGTGACACTGATCAAGATGCGTGGTATTCAAAAACTGCTTTGTTGAATGGCAACTCTTTGGTACAAGTACTTAATGATATAAAAATGTGTGTAATTGAAAAAATGGTACGAATGAATCATTACTATCTAATAGTGGTGATAACTGAGTTCATTTGTGTTTGCTTTTCCTCTTCCCTTATGGCAAAGAACTATCATCATTGTCTGGGATAAGTTGATGACCCTTGGGGTCAAGCAGGTCTCATTAGTTTTAATTTTAGGACCTTAAATTTAGGACCTTTTCACAAAAAGTACACTGGAAGTCAATACCGAAGGCCTCACTTTTTTTTTTAATCCACAGAATGAAGACAACATATCTCCATGACAAAGATCATAGGAATAATGAACTATTGTTATCATTATACAAGATAACATGACAAGTTCATGCTGTTGTGGCTTAATAAACTTCAACTATTCTGTTTGGCGAAGCCAGATTTTAGATGTGCAAAGAATTTGAATCTAGTTGTCCAATGTGCTGTGCCTGAGGCCCATTGCTTTCTTGTACCCAGCACTGGGCTGCACTTGCTACACGCAAGACTTGAACCGTGGGAAATAAATAAAATAAATCTGCATTCATCTTTCAAATACTTCCTGAGCATTTCCCATCTCCCAGATGCTGCTCTGGGGACTAGGGATCCACACCAAACAAGACAACAGGAAATCTTCTGCAGGAAAACCTTACATTCTAATTCGATTGTGAACAAAAAGGCAAAACTAAAAATGGTAGATGTCGTGTAGGAATGGCTGAGAGAGGAGATGGAGAAAAGTAAAGGAGTGAATGAGGACTAGTTTCCTCCTAGGGGTGAGACAGTGACTGCTTTAAACACAGCTCAGGGGAAGTCTTCCTATTTGAGGAATAATACCTGATGCATGCCAAGTGGAGGGTTACACAACCAGCAAATGGCAAAGCACGATGCTGACAAGTTTGCTGTTGTCATTTTTCCCCTCACTCTCATCTTATTTTATTTTCTAAAATACACAAGAGGAAGGGCATTCCCACTAAAACAAATGTGTAGGATAGCCAGGGCTGGTTTGTGAGGGAGAAGGAAGCTTTGATTGTACACAGTGTGCAGGATTAGGAAGAAGGGAAATTGAGGTTTGCTAGTGAGAGAGTTACCAGATCATCGAGGGCCCTAACAAGGCAAAGAAACATCTGGATCAGCTGTACCAGAAACAAGGTTTTGTAACAATCTCCAAGTAGGCAGGTTCTGGTTAGAAAAAAAGCCAGGAAAGGGAAGAATTCTATTTATCTTTATTTTTGGTAGTGGAAATGAGCTAGACGAGTCAGTAGTAGTGGGAAACAAACTAGGAGAGACTGAGTCAAAAGCAAATGCTAGCAATGGCATCTGGGTGAGGGGAGAAGGGGTCTATCCATGACACAGAGACCTAGAGTTGGTTAGTGTTTGTTTTACTGTGGACTCATTTTAGAATCCCGCATAGGCCGCACAATTATTGGAAACACCCCAAGATGCTGCAAACCAGAGGTGCAGTGGTGCCTAAAATAAATGAAGTGCTGAGCTGTCCAAATGAGAAAACTGGGAGTCATAGATTTGTCTCTTCATCCCATCGGTCCCACATCTAGCTTCAACCACTCCAGTTTCTCAGCCCTTCTGAGGACCAGTCCCACACACTGTGCCACCGTGGACCAATTTAAACCATTTTATTTCCTTGCTTCTGAAGTTTGATTTTCCAACCAACATATTTTCAAAGCAAGGAAAAAAAATCCCACAGGGTAACAAAAGAGAAAATGAAGAAACAAACTACCACGGATGGAATTTATTTCAGTGCTTCACAAAATCCTTCATGAACTCACAGTTGTCCTAAGGTAGGCTGTGGTGGTTCTCACTTAAACAGACAGAGAGTGAGGCTCAGAAAGGTTGAGTGGAGCCAAGCATCCTAGCTACTCAGGAGGCTGAAATCTGATGATCACGGTTCAAAGCCAGCCCGGGCAGGAAAGTCCGTGAGACTCTTATCTCCAATAAACCACTAGAAAACTCTTGAGGTGAAAAGCTGAGGGACAGTGCCCAGGCCCAGAGTTCAAGCCCCATGACTGACAAAAACAATAAAAAATAACAGAAAGGTTGAGTGGACTCTCTTGCACACAGCCAGTTGATGAAGAAATTCGATTCAAATAGGCTGCTTTTGTTCTTGTTCACTTGTTTCTGCCCTCATCAAAGTCGGACAGTGGAGTCTGGTTCACTGCTACTTTAATATCATGACATGAAAACGATCCGGCATATATCCATGTCCCCTTCCATCCTGTCCCTCTTGTCATTTGTGTTCAAGAAGTGGTATGCTCCCAGGAGGCTACTCTTTCTCATGCACAAACCATAACCCAGATCCAAGTAGGATCACCATGTATGCTGATTTTATGAAATATTTCTTACTGCCTTTGTATACTGTGCTCTTCGTTCTTCATTCCTTAGACTGAACCTAGACCTGTCTCTGTGCTAAGCTTTTCAAGTTGTTATATCTCCCCCCTTTCCTGCCCCTAATTCTAATAGGGTTTATCTCTCATTGGAGGTCATGGTACTTCTGTTTTTACTTGTCATCTTCTGTGAACTTTTGTCTGTTTTTCCCACCTGACTCTGATATAGTTAAGCACATAGACTAGACTTCTTAGCACTAAGTACTGAGACTGGCATAGAGTAAGGACCAATAAATGTTTATCTCACCATATTAGACAGGGAGGAGACATTTAAGGGAGTGATCGATTTATATGGAGTAGAAAGGGAATGACGATAACTCAGAGGAGGCAGGGTACAGGACAGCACCACATCTGCCCCACATCCTGCCCTATATTGTCATGGAGATCACAGTAGATTATTATCTGATGGTCCCCAGTTATGAACCCAATGGGGTCATTCCCAACTCTACCCCCAAACTCTTCCTTTGGGGACATTGCTTTCCATCTCCCCTGACATAAATCATTCTTGTTGGGTCTCCAAACCAAACTGCATGTATGTCCCACTGGAACCAGAGCATGCATATCCGAGTTTCCTCACATATTTGTTTCTAAGCACAGTAACTGGTAGTGGTGGATGCTCATAAACAATTGGGAATCAACACTTACAACCACATTTAGTTTATTACTTGGCTAAACCATTATTTTCACATGACCTTTTGTGTGTGGCAATGCTTAAGGAGAAATGTTGAAAAGTTTAGAGAGGGTCTTAATGCCTCACGAGTCCATGGTCCAGCAAATCGCCAACAAAGTGAATCTCCAGACGGAGTAACAACTGCGGAAAAGTGACCCCAGGGTTCTGGTTTGGCCTTGTTGGGCTCTATTATGTTCTCTGGAAGTACAGAAAAGATACAGCTGCCACCAGGCCAATAGGAAGGCTGATAAGAAAACCAGGCCAGATGTTTTGAACCTGGAAAGCTGAAACACAGCTGCGTCTTACAGTGTTGGGAAATTCTGATTGCTAGTATGCACTTTGGCTGGCTTATAATTATTTTCATTTTGTTAATTCATTTTAGTCATGGTGAATGAAAGAACAAGTTTTGATATAAGCCTGGGACCTTGTTTGCATGAGACTGGAAGTCATCTCAAAGAAAGAGGGATATCAAGTCAGTAAGTTTGGCCCAAGTTCGTTTCTATACTTAGGTGATAAAATGTGGCCTAGAGTGACTGACTGCAAAGATGATGAGCAAACTGTTACCAAAAAGCTGAATCCCAGCGATTCACAGCGCTCAATCTCCAGCCAATCAGAATAACAGCTGCCAAAGCATATCCATATATGGCAAATGCTAACTGCAACCAATCAGGACATTCCTTTATGTTAACTTCCTTTCCTCTAACTATAAATGAAACCCACACATATGGTAGGGTTAGGCAATCCCAAACAACTCTGACAGAACTTGAGTGGTTCTAGATCCTGATTTTGTTCTCAGTCTGTCTCTGTCTCTCTTTCTCAAATAAACTGTTCAATTTATCTCCTCTCAGACGTACCTTTTTGTAGGTAGTGGTGGGATTGGAATTCAGGGCACTGTGCTTGCTAGGCAAGTTGTCTGTCACTTGAGCCAGGCTCCCAGCACATTTGTGCTTTACTTTCCAGAGAGGAACTTGCATTTTGCCCAGGGGCTGACTTCCCACAGCTGGGATTTCAGATAAGCACCATGGCTAGCTTATTTGTCAAAATTGTGGTCTCACTAATTTTTTTTGCCAGGCTGTCCTGAACCCACAAATCCCCCCCTCTTTCTATCAAAAGTCTCTCTCTCTTCCTTTCTCCCATCCCTGCCCTTCCCACTTTCTTTTCCCTCTTCCCCTTCCTCTCCTATCTCCCCCTCCCTTTCCCCCTTGCCCTCTTCTTGAAATACTGGAGACTGATTTCAGGTCCCAGCTTGTTAGACATTGAGCCATATCTGTAACCCCTCTTGGAGTTGGTCTTTTATGTTTGAGCAAGCCCTGAGGGTTTTCCTACTGTGTTTCCCCATTTTGCTAGGAATGGCAAGTGTGCACCCAGCTACTGTCCTTACAGTTGGTCATTAATTGAGATAGTGTCTCAAAAACTTCTTTTTCCCACAACTGGCCCCCAATAACAATCCTTTCAGCCTCCCAAGTAGCTAGGATTATAGGTTTTTAACGACCACACTTGGCCATATTTTTAGCTTATTTGTTGTTTTTGTTTTTGCCAGTCCTGGGGTTTGAACTCAGGACCTGGGCACTGTCCCTGAGTCTTTTTGTGCTTACAGTTAACACTCTACCACTTGAATCACACTGACACTTCCAGCCTTTTCTGGGTAGTTTTTTTGAGATAAGAGTCTCACAAGGACTTTTCTACCTGGGCTGGCTTTGAACCATGATCCTAAGATCTCATGCAGGCATGAACCCCTGGTGCCTGGCCTTTTTTAAACTGTTTAAACAGAGGTTTAGGCTTAATTCTCCCAGTGATCTTGAGAATCAGAATGGTGATATTACAAAGAAAATTAAGCACAGGATGTGGATTAGAGATGAGGTCATGGTCAACACTGCCACAGGAGAGTCTGGAAAATACAATCTGTTCCAAATGCCACATATGCGAATGTCCTGAAACTGTTGTCAATTGAGTGGAAAAGCTCACAAATGGTTTGTTTTTTGCTTACTAGTTATTAGAAACTACCAAAAGGTGAATGAGGAATACAGTTAGAGCAAGAGCAACTCAGTGTGATCAAACAGGAAGTTGCTTTTTAATTTATAGTGTTTTAATGCAAAAATGTCTTTTGTTGCTTTTTTATTTTGCTGGTACTGAGGACTGAGCTCAGGGCCTTGAACTTCACTGCTTTACCATTTGAGCCATGTCCTAAGTCCTTTTGCTTTTTCAGTTGGTCTCTCAGTACCTTTGCCAAAGTAGGTCTCTGACATCAATCTTCTTATCTCTCTTTCCCAAGTAGCTAGTATGATAGACATGTACCACCACACATACCTGGCTTATTTTTTAAATGGAGCCGTGTTAATTTTTGCCCGGGCTGGTCTCAAACTGTGATCCTCCTGTCTTTGTTTCCTGAGTAGTGAGGATTCTAGGTATGTGAATAAGTGAACTTATTTATAAAATAGTCTTGAGTTATGCTCTAGACATTTTATCCTTTTGGCAAAATGCCATATACTTGCACTTACGATGGACTGATGTACTTTAAAGTCAGAATGCAGTACAGTTTTTAGTATCAGAACCTCTGAGATAGTCCAAGGAAGTCTGAGGATGTGGGGGCGGAAGGCTGGCTTACTTCCCTGGAAGTCACTGTGGATGCTCATCACAGTGTGGTGGTAAAGCTGAAAGGGATAGTGCTGTCTTGGAAACTATGGAGAACTCTTGGCTACACGTGAGTCACAGGTGAGCACTGTCGTGAGAATCCTGAAGCACACAGGAGGAAGAAGCTAAGATGCTTCGAGTTGCTTTAGATAACTCCAGAAAAAAAATTAAGTACTGAGAAGATCTTAAATAAATCCAAACAAGCTAATCATTAATATCATCCAGGGAGGACCAGTTTTAGACTAGTTCTATTTTATCTGACCCTGTTAGTCACCTTTAAATACAGATTTTGTCCCCCAAACTGATTTTAGGCAGATTGAATAGAAGGGGAGGGAGAAAAGATTGACTTAAAATACACAGATTATCTTTTGGTGTATCACATTCACACAAACTCAGTGCTTCACCATTGCTTCTTAAAGGTGGTTATTCAGTTTCACTAAACAGCCTCAGATCACTAAGACAAATCTGTACTTACCAGAAATACTGCTATGGATATGCCAACGAGAAAACCTGCAATCACATCTGACCAGTGGTTCCGGTACTCAGCTACTCTGTTGAGTCCAGTAAGAAAAGCCAAGCACATTAGTCCTAGGCAGAGAACTGGCTTAGCAAGTCTGGTTCCTTTGGCTTTGATGGTATTGGTAATGTACATCTGAAATAATAAATAAAAATAAGACATTTCATGAGAACATAACCTTAATATACACACGTGATATATTATTTTGATGTGAACAAAGTTATATTGGCTATATAGATGCCTAGATAGCTCAAATCATTTGCTACAGTTTATGAATTATTTAAAAACACACATGTGTGTATGCACACGCACACGCACATGTGTGCATGTGCACAGTAATACTGGGGCTTCAACTTAGGGTCTGTGTGTTGTCCCTGAGCCTTTTTTACTCAAGTCAGGCTATCTACCACTTGAGCCACAGCTCTACTGCTGTTTTATTTTGGTGGTTAATTGGAGATAAGAGTTTCACATCCTTTCCTGCCCAGGCTGGCTTTGAATCTCAATCCTCAAATCTCAACCTCTTGAGTAGCTAGCATCATGGCCATGAGCCACCAGCACACAGCTGAAAGTAAAATTTAAAGAGTAGCAATTACAATTTCAAGAGTAGCATTTTTACTTACCTGACAGCTATTTCTTACTAATGGCTCGTTCTTAGGTGACATTATTAATCATCTAAGCACACAAAGCACAAATACTCCAAATGTCCTTGTTTGTTACCTCTTGTTGTATCTACTACATTTGTACATTAAATCAGTTCAGCAATACAATAAGAAGGGGGAAATTGATCATTTAATGTTTGACTTTCATCCTACCATATTCAGAAGATGTATACTTGAGAAGGCAAGAATTGTGAATCTAGTAGATACATTAAAAGAGTAGGTTTCCAATAATTAACCATTTCTTTGAAGAAACGATTTAATGTTTGATGCAACACCAAGGTTTGTGTTAATATTGTGACCAGAAATTGTGGAAATAATTTGTTTACATCTAACAGCAAAATACAATAAAGAAAACATGTAAACTAAAACACAGCAATGACCAGACATCTCCATTGTATCATTTTCCTATATGCTAATGAAGAGCATATTGTGTCATCTGAGTGAACCAATGCTCAGGACTAATCCTGAGCCCATGACCAACCTGTCATATTACTCTGTAAGTAGCTCTGTAAGTAAGAACTTTGCAGTTCTGTTAACTGCCAGAAGTTGTATGAATATTTAAAGAGTTCTAATGATACAAGTCTCTTTTCTCTAGCCAAGGTCTAGCCCTTGGTAATCTATCCCAGATCCCAATACTATTCTGGCAGAAAAAGAGATCCATCTTAGCCTTGACCTTTGGAGCTGGATCTGAGTATCATAATCCTGTTCTCAGGAGGGCTTACTAATTTCAGTGACAGAAAAGAAGCACACAAG
This sequence comes from Dipodomys ordii, assembly GCF_000151885.1. Lineage (NCBI taxonomy): Eukaryota > Metazoa > Chordata > Mammalia > Rodentia > Heteromyidae > Dipodomys > Dipodomys ordii. The sequence continues at coordinate 1,618,476 of NW_012267458.1, forward strand.
AGGAGGAGAGAGAAAGAGATGAGAAAGACAAAAGGATGTTCTTCCTGTTCTGACAGCATGCATTAAAGAACTCTGTCCACAGCGATAAATAATGTAGCGGGGATACCAGGCCACGACCAAGGATTTAACTAATAGCAGAACTCTTTTTCTCGCTGTTGTATATGGACAAAGAGAGGCTCTGAGATTCTCTTAGGATTATTTTTCACACAGCTATAAGCTGGTTGATGATTCCTGACCTTTTCAGTCCTTCTCATCTGTTGAAATTCTAAAGATAGTCTAGCTTTATAAAGACCAAATAAAGATGGGCTAATTGAGTAATAGAAATACCATTAATATTAATTATAGCTATCATTTGGTACATAATTACTGTTCAGGGAACTGTTTTAACCAGTTTACATTATCTCATTAACTCTTCAAGATCCTCAGTTAATGGCAGATTCTGACTGGAGAGGAAATGATAGAATTTCCAGGATTATGAGTTTCAAAATTAATGGGATTTTCAAGAATCACAGATTTAAAATTAAGGCCAATCAGAGGCGTGCATAAAAAATAATACATGCATTTCCTTGGAATACAATCAGTATGAAGGTAATGAAACAAAATTAAGGGAATTTTCACTTGTGCTTGGCAGCAACTTAGTACTTCATGACTGTGAGTGGCTTTGAACCAGTCTAATTGTATCTGTTCTTGCTAATTTGTATAAATAATGATGGCATAATAACCTATTAAGCAAGTTGGATACAGGACAGGAATGGATAATTTATGTTTTCTGGGTTTTTTAATTCACTTATGAAACCATTTGGATTAACCAGATGTAAAAATCTCGTTCAACACATCACAAAGAGAAAGATGGCATGATCTGAGCAAGACAGCATTCACTCAGTCTTCCAGGGCCTGTGGTTACTGAGGCCCTTATAGGGGGCCAAGGCATTCTACCACATTATCAGTCTTTATTTGCACATCCACAAATACCTATAGTAAGATGCAGGAAGCCCAAAGTTGATCATTTGTATATTCCTCTACATTTTTCTCTTTCTCACACACACACACACACACACACACACACACACACACACACACACATATAATTCATACATCTGTGAAGGTCTTTCCTTATTTGTTTGCTTGTATTAACATAGAGTCATAAAACCCAAATTTGTGATGTGATTTCTTTGTCCTCTTTGTTACAATAAACATCTATCTTGTGGGTATAATTGAGCAGCCATGCTATTTATAAAAGAAGACTGACTACTATTAAAAATAAATTTCCCAAAACACACATATTTGTGAAACACCTACTATGTGCCAGAGGCTGTGTTAAGTTTCTTCAAGGAGGAGGTATCCAGGGTTCGATGCTGAAGGCTGAGCAAGGGCACAGGCAGCAAGGTCAACAAATAACATCCCTGCTTATGTGTTCTGAAAAAACCCCACCCCCTGCTATTTTCTCTCAGAACACTTACATGATGCATGCTATGCACAGTTACTGCTTGTTTTACTTTTAATCTTCACTTCAGTAAGGGCACAGAAGGCATGCCTGAGCCTTTCACTGTCAACTCTCTGCTTGACACTTTGCCTGACAGGCAGAAAGCACTCAATAAAGAACAAATAAAGGGGACATGCAAAAATACAAGGGAAACATCACGGAGTAAAATTTTCTTTTTAACTCTTGATCCATGCATTCTAGTAAAGTGAACTCAGAGTGAATAGATCAGTGACACTAATCTCTTCACTCTACTAGACTATTCCATTCAGATGGGACCTGTTTACTGACTGGTCTCTCTGAAATCCACAGAAGGCTTATCACACAGTAGGCAGGCAAAAATGATTGACTGAAAGAAGCATGAATGGCATGGTTGTCTCCAAGGAAAGTCTTACGATTTGAAAGTGCTTCTCATTATTTAAAAGCATCTTGTTTCACTGTTTCCAGTGTCCTGCATCTTGTGCATACATTTTTCTAATTTGGGGAGGGGAAGGGAAATAACATAATGCTGAAATAAGGATACAGGTTGACCCATTGTAGCAATGAGTTGTACAAGACACTATGTTGAAAACCAACGGCGGGGGAGGTGGGTGCGGGGTGGGATGGAGGAGTTGGGGATATGGGCAGGAAGGGATGGTAGGGGGCAAAGGAGGAGGTAACAATGATCGATAGGAAATGTACTCACTACCTTACTCTTGTAACTATAGCCCCCTCAGTATGGTATCTGTACAATTAATATATATATATATATATATATTTAATTAAAAGACTAATAAAGAAGACAAAATTTAATCGCCTCCAAAAAAAAAAAGTGTCTTGCACATGAATTAGCTTATTCCTTATTTTCTTTTCACTTCCTTGTCTGTCTTATTTTCCCAGAAGCATGCCTGCTCCAGGGTAGCACTTGTGATAGGAAAGGTAAGCCCCATGAAAGTGTCCACACACTACCTTGGATGCCTGTAACTTCCTGTAGATATGTTGCCTTATCTAATGAGTGGAGAACCAAGTAGAGAACCAATCCAAGTGGAGAACCTGCCTGGTTGTAATCAGAGACTGAGATTTGGGGACACACCACTCTCTACCTTTAAGTGGTAGAAGGAAGCAACGCAGCCTCTAGAAGCAGAAAGCACAAAGACTTGCCCTAAGGTTTCCTGAGGTTTGCAGACGAATGGCAACGTGGTGTTAGTACAGTGAGAATCTTGTTGGAGTTCTGACCTACAGAACTTTATGATAATGCATGTATGTTATTTTAGGTCACCAAGTTTGGAGTAATTTCCCCTAGTTTCAAAAGGAAGCTGATGTACCCAATCAATATCTGCTCATACAATGTTCTCAGTTAAAACTATATACTTAATTGATATCTGTTTAATGTATGGAAGAATTAATGCACAAGAATATATATTTTTTAGTACATTTCTTTTTTTTTCTGCTTATGTGGTGCTGAGGAATCAAACCCAGGGCCTTAAGCATGCAAGGCGAGCGCTCTACCACTGAGCCAACTTCCCAGCCCCGAGAATATATTTTTTAAATGTCTTGCTAGAAGGGAAAGAGAATTGTTACATAGTAATTGCAATATCTTTACTTCAGCACTTGAAAAAAAAATCTGGGTTTGAGTCCCACCTCTACCGTTTACTCAGGATGGGTTTTTCAACCTATCTAAACTTTGTGTGTCAAATGCAAATGTTAAATACCACACAGTATTATAGAGATTAAATACTATAACACAAATACAGCATTTAAAATACTTAGCACAGAGTTTAGCCTATAGTGAATCCTCAGATGTCAGATCCAAACCAGAAACGATGAGAGGACCAGGACCTTGGTGTTGGGCCAGTGGCTGGCTGAAGTGTATGTCTCTGCCTACTCACATTCTGTAAGGACCTTTAATCTCCATGATCCTAAAGCCAAGAAATTGAATTTATCTCTCCTAAAAAATAAATAGGTTCAATACTAATGTATTGTTTTTTAATCCTTTCAACATAATCTAGTTGCATGCAGACATGCATCCCCTGACAATAATAAAACACACACTCCCTATGTAATGACTATACTACATTCTACTAAATGACTATTACTACATTTTCATTTTACCAGTAATAATGTTGAAACTCAGAGATGTGGAGTAATTTGTCTTCGGTTATGAATTGGGTGTAGATTCTCCTTGTGTCAAAATTCTTAAACATCTAACACACAAAATGGTTGGCTAAATTTGATGAAATAAAAAAATTCAAAAAGGATCAGTTGTGATAACTAGACACTAGAAAGACATAGACTATTCTTTTTTGTTGTTGTTGGTGGTGGTGATATTGTGGTTTAAACTTAGAGCCTTGCTCTTGCTAACCAGTCACTCTACCACTCAAGCCATGCCTATAGCCCTGAACCTGAGAAAAAGTAGACCATGACAGTGTAACTCAGAAAATTCAAAACACAGTACATAACAATATTATGTTACAGGATGTGGTTTATTAATAAATATGTTATAGATGAATGTGTTCTGACAAAGTATGGATGGCTGAAAAACTTATTCGGTACCCAACTCCAACCAATGCAAAAAATAGAAATAATCAAGTATTAAAGAAAGGACAGAGTGCCGGGCGCTGGTGGCTCACGCCTGTAATCCTAGTTACTCAGGAGGCTGAGATCTGAGGATCGTGGTTCAAAGCCAGCCCGGGCAGGAGAGACTGTGAGACTCCTATCTCCAATAAACCACCAGAAAACCGGAAGTGGCATTGTAGCTCAAGTGGTAGAGCGCTCGCCTTGAGCTGAAGAGCTGAGGGACAGCGCCCAGGCCCAGAGTTCAAGCC